>NC_140167.1:107096485-107142933 GCF_963971535.1 Notolepis coatsorum | reverse complement strand
AACAGCTAGGCCGTGGAATGTGCGTGTACGAGTATTACTGCAACTAAACAACACAGCATTGTGAGACACATATACTTAGTTCAAGCAATGGAATAACACCAGTTTCTACCTGCATGTGGAGCATCAAGCTAATAGAACCTATTACTGAGTGTATGTTGCAGACCTTGCTTAACCTCGTAACACAACACGACTCATCTCACAACGTAAAAGTGCAGATTCATATTTACACAACCCCACAATATGAATTGTTGAAGAAACACACAGTTTGTTCGGCCAAAACATAGTCCCCCTTATGTCGGGGAACTTTTTTATTTATAATGTTTTTTTAAGGCACAAAATCATAGAGGGGCCGGGGAGGGTGTAAAAGAGAGGGGATACAGAGGGGAAAATTCACACAGCGGCGTCTGCCACCTCGCGCCGCTCGAGTCTTGCCACCCCGAGGAGCCCCGGAGGGACGGTAGGTTACTGTCTGCTGGTCACGACGTTCCCTACCGTCTCCTCCGGTCGTGGATGGGCCGGCGGTGGCAGAAGCGCCGTCTCTTCTCCTGGCCCTCTTGGAAGGGCCAGCAGCGGCGGCGGAGGCAGTGGTAGCGGCGACGGAGACAGCTCGACGTCACGGAAGCCTTCTGACTCCACCGGCAAGGACGGGAGGCGGAAAATGGGGTTGGAGGATGGATCTCTCCTCTGCCATCTCTCTGCATGTTGAGGTCATCAACCGCAGGGCCTTCCCGAACAGACCAGCGTCGGAGAGGGCGGCCGTCAGAAGAGGGGCTCTCTTCCGTTCCGGCACACGGGCCTGCTCCAGCCAAAGATGACGCTGGCCCAGGGTAGCCAGGGCGCGCACTTTCCCCATGGCTATGGCCAGCACCTGGGAAAGGTGCAGGACAGCTCCTGCAGCCTGGGTGATCTGATCGCATTTTACCTCGTTCAGATCCGTGCCGCCCGTCATGATCCCCGATACAAATCTAGCCAGGTGGGCGATGTTAGACGCCGCAGCCAGCGATTGTGTACCAGCGATAAATGACTGGTCACCCCAATAAGCCAATCGCCTAGCCGATTTCCCGTGGAGGACCGGCTTGCATAGGGGTTCCCACACCATATCCGGACAGAGGAGAGCGGCCATCGGACTGTCAAGCCGAGGCACGCCCTCCCCCATACCTTTGACTAACCCCGACACCCGCGTAACTGGTACGTAGGTGGGAGTTAGTCCCATGATGTTGGACACCGCCTGACCCCGACGAACATAGGCCCCCATTGAGGGGAAAAATGGGTAGACAACGTCCACCCCTCTCACTGGGCGACGCTGCCAGGGATGACCTATGAGATCATCAGGGACAGGTGCAGGCAATGGCAGTGGCAGCGGCATGCCGTTTGCGGCGGCGGCTACCGCCATGAGCTCGGGAAACAAAGCCTGCAGTTCCCCCTGCGGACCTTCCTCCACCGACCCCGCATCCCTCACATGCAGCAGGCTGCGACTGGTTAAGGAGCCACAGTCTGATGTGGCCGACAGTAGGGCATCCTGCTGATGAGGCCAAGGTGGTTCCTCGACATCCTCGAACAGGGAGCCCCATGGAGCCATTTCTCCCCCCTCCGGTGTTTCCTGGATAGGAGGGATACTCTCCTCCACGGGACCATCATACAAGAATCCGTCCGCCTCTTCCATGAAGTCCTCAGTTTCCATCGGAAATCCAGAGCCGGACGCATCCTCGCTGGTCTCCAGCAGTTCCCCAAACCCAGGCCGTTCGCGTCTGCATGCTACCATCTTGCGACGTGAACGGGCAGACGCGAAAAGTTTGCGTCGCAAATCCTCTGGCTCCAAGACAACCCCCCGTTCACCAACGGACGATTCCCCTGAACCAGAAGAACCAGAGTCGAGATCAGGCCATCGCCGGAGCGACGGCACCGACTCCTCGGCTCTTCGGAGAGGCAAACTATCCATCGGCTGTCTCCTGGGCTGGGTCGGCAACCATGAAAGTGGCAACAGCCCAGCACCAAAACGCACGACGGAGGCGGGAATGGAGAACCGCTGGTGAAGAGTAGGTCTAGCGGGTCTACTCTCCGCGGAATACATTATGACCCAAACTTTTTCTTTACAACAGATATGAGAAGAAAAAATTAAGCACAATGTAAACTCGTCACAACTCTTTTCAACTAACAACACGTTAAGTGGGGTACTACCGGGCACTTCCTTGTGGTGAAAGCGAGAAGGAGGAGAGCAGGTGACCACACACCTGCTTATGAAGGTAAGCTGATGAGGGGTGTGGTCAGACTAATACTGGTATTAAAGGTACATTTGTGGAATTTATTCAGTGCGCATGCACGTACGCGAGGGAGTGCATGAGTGATGCCAAGCGGATCCCCTAATGATACAGAACTCCCTTTATTGATGTGGGATTGCTGCAGCCATGAGGCAGTGATTATTACTTTCTTAATTAATTGAGTCACTAACCAAAGTAAACCATTATTAATCTTACGTAAGAGGTATTCAATTACTGCAGTAGAGAAAAAACTAAAACAAAACCTTGCCGCAACTGAATTATGTTAAGAAACAGCGCATCCTTTTGAAAATAAATGATGTAAAAAGGTAGAGACATTTATCATTTGGGGTTTGCTTTGTTGTGGGGGCTCGGCAGAAGATAGCTGTACCTACATAACTGAGAGACCAGTTTGAAATGAGACCATTGGAGAAAGGCAGTGGAGGCTGCAGAGGTAATCCATGATGAGAACTGTCTCTCAGGCTGAATTGGACTGTCAGCTCCATGTTAACCTTTACCCCGATGCAGAACGTTAGGTGCCAAGGTTGTCCGAGATGGAAATCGGTGTAACGAGATCCAACCCGGCAAACAAACTGATCTGATTGAAAGCAAAGGTCTGCTTTACGGCAAACAATTGATTTAGCCAATTTCACAAAATCTATCCATCTCTTTCTCTAAATGTTTTGGGGGGGGTGGGGTTCTATTTACTAAGCCCACAGAGGTGATAAGGGCATGACAGGACATGGCACACCTTCCCCTGCCCTCTTGGGGGTAAAGCTGTTGATTCGTTAACGAACACAGATCGATAGACGGGAGGGAGCCTGAACAGGGGGACAAGCAGAAAGAATTAATTTCCGTCTCGGAGGGCTTACCGTGGCAAATCACCAGCTTTAATCAACAGTGTCAAGCGAGAAAGACAAACGATGTTTACACTGAGGCACGGCCCCTGCCTGAGCACAGGGGGCCTGCTTGCCTGTGTGTATATCTCTGTTGCTCATTCTCCATGTCTGTCTGTCTGTCTGTCTGTCTGTCTGTCTGTCTGTCTGTCTGTCTGTCTGTCTGTCTGTCTGTCTGTCTGTCTGTCTGTCTGTCTGTCCCTCTCTCTCTCTCCCTCTCCCTCTCCCTCTCCCTTTCCCTCTCCCTCTCCCTCTCCCTCCCTCTCTCTCTCTCTGATCGCACACAGACAGCTCTAAGTAGCCTACGTCTCTTCACACCTGGCATTAGAATGTGAGTCCACGTGCGTCTCGAGTGACACCTTGCGATCGGATCTTGCTTCCCTGCTCAATAGGCAGAGAAACACTTAAGCCTATACACTTACAGAGGCATAATGTAATAAGATAAGATAGGATGAGATAAGATGGATCTTTATTAATCCCCGTCGGGGAAATCTGGGGTGTCATAGCAGCGACAGGAGAGGGAGAGGAGAGGTACAGGCAGGATAATAATGATTAAAATATAAGAATATAAATATAATACGAAATGTTTTATAAAATAGAGATAGATCTGATTTGCACTGGATCTCTGGACAGGTGGGACATACGTTACTCTATCAATAATATCACTACAGTATGTACATTATGTACAGCCCACCCTGGTATAATATACAGTACAGCCTCTATCAATAATATCACTATGTAAGTAAAGTATGTACAGCCCATCCTGGTATAATATACAGCCTCTATCAATAATATCACTATGTAAGTATGTACAGCCCATCCTGGTATAATATACCTAGCCTCTATCAATAATATCACTATGTAAGTATGTACAGCCCATCCTGGTATAATATACAGTACAGCCTCTATCAATAATATCACTATGTAAGTAAAGTATGTACAGCCCATCCTGGTATAATATACAGCCTCTATCCTCCTCTCGACATCTCCGCTCTGGCCAGGCAAACCTCCTCCAGCGCCCAAGGACAAATCTATGCACTATGGGAGATCGGGCTTTTTGCTCCTCCGCTCCCAGTCTGTGGAATGCTCTCCCTGAATACCTGAGAGCACCACAGACTGTGGATGTTTTTAAGAAAGGCCTCAAAACCCACCTTTTTAGTAGAGCCTTCTGTTGACCTTTTATCAATTTTTTATTTTTTTTTGCTCCACACATTTTATGTTCTTTTACCAATTTATTTTATCAGTTTTATTATTCTATGTTTCTCTGCTATTTTATGTTTTAGTCTTGCCTATTTTATATTCTTTCTTTCCTTTATTCTCGCTAGCTTTTAAGTCCCTTTAACTGTAGCCCTCTGAGAGTTGCCCCGCAACTGTAAAGCGCATTACAAATGAAATCTATTATTATTATTATTATTCTATCAATAATATCACTATGTACTAATATACAGCCCACCCTGGTAAAATATACAGCCTATATCCTAACTCAACCCTAGGTACAAATATATATAGCTAACCTAAGTCTTCTCTGTACAAATATACAATACTCCATGCTAAGTCTTAGTCTACCATGGTTTAAATTAACAGATTAAGCAGATCATCAATAAATATAAATGTGTATACAAATATGATTGAAGATCTGAATAGATTAATGAACGATAGGCACTTTTGCAAAGTGCGGCAGAGTCTGTGCAGGGTTCAATAGTAAAAAGTCTAGTCTATCCAATAGAGCATAATATACGCAGTGTTTACATTACAATGCATTTCATTAATGTATATAGTTACTGTGAAATCCCTTTAACCCTCGTGCCTTCCTCACTACATAGGGAGATAATGATGCTTAATATAGAGAGTCTACACAACGTTTCAAATGCTTACAGTGAAACTGGAGGGGCGTCACACTAAACCAGCTGGCCAGTTATCATTTTCATTATTCTCGTCTTGACCTCGCCATTTAACGCACGCGCAAACACTGTACGGGGGACTATCCACTTGTTATTTGACTTGTATACCAATACAGAACATTGGAAAGATCAAACATTGTATTTCCAAGCAGCAATAGCAGGATGACCAGCGAGTGTCTCCAGAGATGACAGCGGTGTCGACAAAAGCTGATCAGGCTGATCTCATAAAATAACATAAAGTAGGACTTTCCTCCAAACTGCCACTCAATATGAACTCAAGCGTCCTTTTACAACCTTTGCACAGCTTTTTCTCAAGTGTGCTGAATGTATCTAAAAAAAAAAAAAAACACAAAGAAAAGTGTGAAGGCCGTGCACAGAGTGAATCGGACCCTTTGGAAAACACTGCAGGTAATCTGTGTCCACGTAAATTCATCCTCGGCGTGAAGCGGCTTTAATGATTGTTTTGGGGGATGCTTGAAAAGGCATGGGGCTGGAGGAGGGGAACCGTGAGCGCAGTACAGGCTATAGTAGCCTAGGAGAGGATTCTGATTACATACAGGAATACAATGTAAATAATGGATTCATCATTCAAACTCGATTTTGGTGGGGGGGGGGGGGGGGGGGGGGTATTACAGCCCAATATAGCCTATATATTGGCGTTTAATAAATAATGCAGACATTGTGGATGAAGCCAGCTGAGAACCAACTGGCAACAAGAAAAAAGAGGAAGAAAATGAGAGCAGATACTTTCACCTACTCTGTTCAGCATTATAATTATATAGAAGAAGATTAATAGCCACAAGCACCCAGAGGACATGACACACAGTTGACTACTAGGCAGTCCTTTAATGTGGCCCAGGATGCAAATGTACACACTGCGAAGGTGGTCTGAGCGTCTCGGGCACACCTGTACTTAAGATCAGATCACCCAAGACATCTTAACGCCAGTGGTGAACGGGGCCTCTGTCTCTCTCTTTCGCTCTCTTGCTCTCTATATCTCTCTGTCTCTCTCTCTCTCTCTCTCTTTCTCTCTCTTGCTCTCTATCTCTCTCTGTCTCTCCTCTCTCCCTCCCTCTCTATCGCCTCATTCTCTCTCTCTCTCTCTCTCTCTCTCTCTCTCTCTCTCTCTCTCTCTCTCTCTCTCTTACCAGTCTATCCAGGCTGGTGCCAGCAGCAGTGGTGGGTCGCTCCTCTGGGCTGTACGGTCTGAAGCGGGCGTTGAACACATCCGAAACACCCCTGCTGGACCTGCTCATTCCTGCGGCGGGCTTGGGCTGACCGCAGCCTTGGAAAACCTGCAATTACACACAGAGATGTGGGTACAAAACCGCCCAGCGCTGCTCAAGGGAAAAGCTAGAGTTTCTTTTGGGGATATGCGGAAAATAGGGAGCACACAATGTTTTGTTAAGGCCCTCGCGTTTACCAGCGTGACGGTGCCGAGAGTCGCATTGATTACACCGCCACCGATAGGTCTCCTCAACTGGGGCCGTGACCAACGTTATATATAAGATGATGGAGTTGAGTTTGAGTTTGAGTTTAGCCTTGAACAGAGTTCTGGCAGCCAGCGCTGTGTAGGCTGAGGAATATCTCCTTGCCAGCCACCTACTTATTTTTTACTTTGCTGTGACTATACAATTTTGTGGCCAGGGGGGAGGAAATGCATAAAAACACAGGAAACACATTAACTACTGTTAGTTGAACTAAGATTATGTGACCAGAACCAAACATGTAATTCAAATACAAAGACCTAAATACCTAAAATTGGAGGCGCCGTAATTAGAATGTGTTGCAATACACACCTTAAGGGCACACGTCGCTTCTGAGAAAGTGCATGTGACGCCATGCAAATAGGCCCTATAATTTCTCCACACTTTAACCATGTTTTTTTTTATCCACTTTTTCTCCTCCTATTTTCTGTATTTTCCTCCCATCCCAATTTAGTCGTTATGCCAATTCCCCCCTCCCCTTCCTGGTCGTTGCGCGCATGTGCCCCCCCACTGGTCGGTCTAGGGAGCCCTGGGCCCTCATTTATCAACAATTCTTAGAAAGTGTTCTATTTTCGTACTTAAGCTCAGAATTTAGAATGTGTGTACGCACAGAAATATCGGGATTTATCAACCGTACGTACACGGGTCCTACGCTCCTCCGTATTGATAAATACCATTTGTTCTTACCGTCAATGCTCGTGCATGATTATCCATATATGGTAATGAAACACCCCCCATGGGATGTGAAATAATGGACTGACCCGAGCGAACTCTGAGAAACTCCACGAGCGAGATTGTTCACTGAGGCGCTGTCGAACCAAGAAGACACAACCCGTGTTATGGGATAAATAAAAGGCTGGCGGACTTGTACACGGTGATGTCAGATATCAACGGCTCCCTAAGACCATTGCTGCAATTCTGCCTGGACAGCTCAAAATACTAATAAAGACCGTTCGTTAACCACTGTTTGGCGTTGGTGTGTCATTCTAACCATGCTGGAATAAGAATGCCTTTATTAGTTTTGTTCGATTGGCTATAATATGATTTGTAGAGGCATACAATCTATTTTGTTGTCAGTATTAGGTAGCCTATATGAATTACATATAATAGCAGCCATAGCCTACATTATGCAACAGTAACTTGCGCATATATAATAGCACATGGCACAGCCCTGCGAACCCTGCACAGTAAACTAACTTGATCATTAATCTAGCTGTTGTATCTTTACGCTTATGAAAACATTAAATAGTATAGGCTATAGGCCGTCGCTTTGCATTAATAGCCTATATTCTCAAATGGTATTTAATGGCTATCCGACTCCTCGCTATCCTCGCATACGGACCAGTATACCTTATATCATATCATATTCATATTCATATCATAGTTTACTCTATCAGCCTACCCAGCATATAATACGTTCTTTGTTAGAACTCAACTCGTTATTATTTTGCGCATAGATTGCAGAAATACAGGAATGTTTTGATTTATATTTAAAAGGATTTGACACAAAACGAAATAAGTGGAATTTCAAAGTTATGTAAGCAGAATACAAGTCATATCACCCACACGATATATGCTAACTGTATATCCAGAGCATGTATGCTTTTCATTCATTTAAGACACATTTATTGCAAGGGTTTTGTATACACATAAACTCAACAAATAACCTCTGTTCTCGTTGCAATGCGTTTTTAATTCTTTCTTACACAGTAGGAAGGGGGAAGAACACTATATTGTGCGTGTTCATATGACTTGTATTCTGCTTACAGCTTCAGGGTTCCACTTGTTTCGTTTAACGTTATGGCAAAGCCTTTTGAATGTGGTCGGGGAAAAATAATAACGAGTTGAGTTACGCGGAGCGCAGTCAGTACACCACGTATATTCCGATAATGCTATATATAAACCATGCTGCATTCATTCGGAGAGAAAGACCTATTATTCCAAATGCTATTTATAGGGTTTTGACCATAATTACAATACTGTTGCTATTTTACAATGAACTATAATGAATTACGGGCCATACAGAACACGCCAGTGTTGAAACTAATGCACGGAAGCTTATTTCCGCGTTGCAATATTCATATTCTACCACCGGGCGCCAGGTACGCATGTAAATATACAAAGTCAAGCACAAGTTCAAATAGATAAGTCCCACACTTTGCTTAGAAATGATCGTACGCACGGGTTACGCACATATCTGTGCGTATGCAACGTTGATAAATGAGGGCCCTGAAGTCTATCACATGCTTCCTCCGATACATAGGAGACAGCCAGCAGCCTCTTTTTCACCTGGCAGCGAGGACTCTCATTGGTGAAGTGTAACGCATGGGAGGTCACCATTTCCCTCCCTCACTGTGCAGGCGCCCTGACCGACCTGTATGAGTCGCTGTTTACAACAACCAGATTACCACCCACCGGCTTCCCTCCCGCTGACACTGCCAATTGTGCCAGTATGACGGCCGGCCAAGCCGGAGGCACCGCTGACAGCCGGATTCGATACCAGTGTATCTGCGGTGGTAGACAGACGCTTGGTCCGCTGTACTACCCGGCCGCCTACACTTTAACCACGTTTAACAGTGCTTGTGAAGCTTGTGAAAAATCTTTTTTCACTCCTTAAAGGGATATTGGGGGTTATTGGACCCCTAGCCCTATTTCCTAATTACATTTACTCTCGTTACTGTAATCAAGTCGCTTTTTTTTGTGTAATTGCACTTTTTTTACACTGTTTACAAAATCTGTAATTTTACTTTTACTTATATTATATTTTGAAGTATTTAATCAGTAATTAGTAACTACAAAGTAAAAAAAACGTTGTATGTGGGCTCTCCAAAACTACTAGTCTGTTCAGTATTGTGTTTTTCAAAAAAGCTATTTACTTCAGCTATAACACCCTTGCTTAACTGCATCTGCGTTATTATAGTACAGGGATATAAGTTGGAGTAAACTTTCCCTAGCGCACCACAGGCGCATCACACCCACCATCACACCCATCATCACACCAGGGTTAGAAAAAAAAATGTGCCCCCCTTAATTGATTTTCGGGGGCTTTTTTTGTATTTCGGGGGCACTGAATTTTTATACATTTTTATATTTTTACTCCTTGCTGCTCCTGACTTGAAATCAAATAGGTGTCTGTGGGCAGTTGGCCCGACATTAACAGCAGTCTGTTATAATCACATTTTTATAAGCTAACGAATTCCGTTATATTGGACATTTGTATTAATTATATCAAGCGAAGAACTGAGAAATTTGGCAGAGAGAGACGGCAACATTATCGCGGGGTCCAACGCTGCGTGATCGCTGAAACCAACGACAACCTCCGCCTCCCAACGAAGCGATAAACTAGAGCCATATGAAATCCGTTTTATTATTTTCCAAATTCCATAAAATGTTTTCCCAAATTCAGTTTTTTTCGTTTTAATATTTCAGAATTCTGTATTTAGCTTTTTATGCTCATTTTACCATCAGAAATAGTGTCTAATAAGTGGGTATGAATAAATGTCCACAATTGAATAAGATATAACAGTCCATTTAATGTTTTTAAGTGCTGCAACTCAGAAATACAGTTCAATTTTACACAATATCTTTTAAATAATATTGTGACAAAATAAAAATGCACACAAAAAAAATACACATTTCAAGTTTAAACAATAGATACAGCTACTACTGACATTATCACAATGACAATGTCAGTAGCCTAGCTATATCTATTATATTGTGATGAAATATAGTAATGCATAATTTAGGCACCTTTAGTTTAGTTTATTTCGTTTATAAAGGACAGTGTGTACTGACAATCATTTGCATTAAACAAATGGATGGGGGCACTAGATTTAGCTAGAAGCTATCATTTCCATCTATAGTCCTATGTACTGTAACGTTACATAGCTATTTAATCACAATAGTGATTTTTGCCCGTCCAGTCCGCGGTACGTTGACAGAATTTGCAAAACACCTTATCGCCGGAGGCATAAAAGTAATTAGGATACTGCTCTGCTCTGAATTTAGGGCTTATTGCGGAATTTCTTAGCTTCTTGACAGCGTTAACACCGAAGCAGTGAGACGCTTGGACACTGCTGTGTTGTGTGTAACACGCAGCGCCCCCGCCTCCCCGGTCATGTTTGCTTTGCAACAAACGTTCCACCCAAAAACGGAATTTCAGTCCAGATTAGGCCAAATTCTGCAATATTCCACGTTTTGCAGTTGATTCCATTTTTATTGGTCAATTCCGTGATTCCGTCCGCGATTCCGTGAACGCGGATTTCATATGGCTCTACGATAAACTCATCCCAATAGTATGCAACTGCAGAGCCGCAGAGCCAGCGGCGCTATCAGGTCCGGTCTGGGGACCGCTCAGCAGCGCCACCCACCCAATGGCTGAATTGCCAATGGCTGAATTGGAGTACTGCACTGTGCGGGCACAACTGTGAGCTCTATGGCTCCGCAGCTGCACGCCTCTCGCTAATCCAGCACCAAGCTGCCGCACCTCCATTCTCATCAGCAAAACACAGGTCGCGAGGGAATCATTCTCACAGGACATTATGACCGGAGATATTTAAATATGTCGGACTTCAACAGAATATATATATATATAATTAGTAAACTGTCGGGGGCATTTTGTGCCCCCCTTAACTGATTTTCGAGGGCATTTTGTCCATTTTCACAGGCATTATTGCCCCAAGCCCCCGTTAATTTCGAACCCTGCATCACACATCACACACACCATCACACCCACCATCACACCCATCATCACACCCACCATCACACACACCATCACACACACCATCACACCCACCATCACACCCACCATCACACCCACCATCACACCCACCATCACACCCATCATCACACCCATCATCACACCCATCATCACACCCACCATCACACCCACCATCACACCCATCATCACACCCACCATCACACCCACCATCACACCCACCATCACACCCACCATCACACACACCACATCACACCCACATCACACCCACCGCATCACGCGCCTTTTGCTTGGAGCAGCCGCATGTTGAGAGCCTTCCGTTTGTCATCAACAACAGTAGCCTATAATCTACTGATCCAGAGTCAGCTTCTCTCAGCATCTCCAACTATTGGACATCATGATCATCCACTTCACGAACGTTGAAGTGTTCTGTACAATTCATCAACATGACCACATTTACATTTACATTTACATTTAGTCATTTAGCTGACGCTTTTATCCAAAGCGACTTACAAGTTCTGTACGACAAGCCATCAGGAAGGGCACAACTCTATCAGCTGAGTAACAATGTTCGTCAAAGTGTTGAGTGCTACAGTGTAGGTTAGTTTATTAGGACAAGTGCATGACAGTATGGTTAGTTAGGGTTAGATCATTTTTTTTTTTTTTTTTTTTTTTTTCATTTTTTTTTTTATTCAGATAATGGTTGAAGAAGTGCGTCTTTAGTCGACGGCGAAAGATTGGACGTGTTTCGGCTGTCCTAACTGGGGTGGGTAGTTCATTCCACCATTGTGGGGCAAGGACTGAGAATAGGCGACTTCTCTTTGATGACCCTCCCGGAGCTTGGATAGGAGTAGGTCTGAGGCGGCCAGAAGAAGCAGAGCGTCTTACAGAAGGTGCCTTTAATGCCTCCCGTCGTCTTTCTACTAGGAAATTGGTATCTACTGCATCTTCTTGTCTGACTCTGGAGAAGACATTTCCCATAATGTTGGTGTGTTCCTTTAACCCTTTCACTACCACACTACAGAAGGTTAACCTTTCACTACCACACTACAGACAGTTACTACAGATGGTTAACCTTCTGTAGTGTGTTAGTGAAAGGGTTAACCTTCTGTAGTGTGGTAGTGAAATGGCTAACCTTCTGTAGTGTGGCAATGCAAGGGTTAACCCTTTGTCATGTGGCAGTGAAAGGGTTAACCTTCTGTATTGTTGCAGTGAAAGGGTTAACCCTTTGGTAGTGTGTTAGTGAAAGGGTTAAGTAAGAAATAGGGCTAATAGGGGTCCATCAGAACTATGCCTAACTAACACCTCGTCAGGCGTGTTCTGTGGTGGAAGAAGTACACAGTTCCTTTACTTAAGTAAAAGTAGAAATACCAAGATAAAGTTAGTAGAGAAGTATTTGCTATTGAATGCACTTAACGTGAGTATTTTCATTTTAGGGAACTTTATACTTTTACTCCACTACATTTCAAAGGAAGTATTGTACTATTTACTCCACTACATTTATCTGAACCCATCAGTTACTAGTTACTTTGAAAAAAAAAAGGATTTTGCATAGAAAACATTGCAGAAATTATGATTATATACTTTCACACTGAAGCCTGTCAACGTAATCAGAGCAGCATAACTGGACCACACACCACTTTAACACAACCTATAGAGGTCAATGGATCGAGGATTGAATGCTCCCAAGCACTGGAATACACAAACAGCATGTAGAATGCGTCCTCTTACTTTAGATACTTAAGTACAAGTAGGTTGAAATTTTACTTTTACTTAGTAAAACTACTTAGTTACTTTCCACCACTGGGCATGTTATAATACTGTTGGGGTTGAGCTTCTTCAACATACCCTGTAGGAGACCTGGGCGCTGTTATCTTGCATATTCATGATGGCCTCTGAAATCTTGACATCAATCGGCTCCATGACAGATTCGATGTTGAAGGGTCCCTCCAGCCTCTGTGCCACTAGCAACATGGCATCTGTCACAATGAGGGAAAAGGGGGGGAGAGAGAGAGATAAAGAGAGAGAGAGAGAGAGAGAGGGAGAGAGAGAGAGAGAGAGAGAGAGAGAGAGAGAGAGAGAGAGAGAGAGAGAGAGAGAGAGAGAGAGAGAGAGAGAGAGAGAGAGAGAGAGAGAGAGAGAGAGAGAGAGAGAGAGAGAGAGAGAGAGAATCATTTGTAGTAACAATTACAGTTGAAAGGATAGTTGTATGTTTTTTTTTCAGTTGTAGTACAGAGACCATCAGTTGAAGGACTACGGAAAAATATAGTCCTAGAACGAGATGAGTTTAATTTTTTTTGCCTTTCTACTACTATTACTTTTTCTCCTATCCAGAATTTAGTCGTTCCCACTTCCCTCCTGGTCAATGCACTGTCCTACTGTCTGAGGAGGGTGTAGACTACCACAATACCACATGCTGCCCTACTGTCGGTCTGAGGAGGGTGTAGACTACCACATGTTGCCCTACTGTCAGTCTGGGGAGGGTGTAGACTACCACATGTTGCCCTACTGTTGGTATGGGGAGGGTGTAGACTACCACATACTTCCCTACTGTCGGTATGGGGAGGGTGTAGACTACCACATGTTGCCCTACTGTCGGTCTGGGGAGGGTGTAGACTACCACATGTTGCCCTACTGTCGGTATGGGGAGGGTGTAGACTACCACATGTTGCCCTACCGTCGGTCTGGGGAGGGTGTATACTACCACATGTTGCCCTACTGTCGGTATGGGGATGGTGTAGACTACCACATGTTGCCCTACTGTCGGTATGGGGAGGGTGTAGACTACCACATACTTCCCTACTGTCGGAATGGGGATGGTGTAGACTACCACATGTTGCCCTACTGTCGGTCTGGGGAGATTGCAGACTACCACATGCTGCGCTACTGTCGATCTGGGACCGCAGACACTGGGATTTGAACCTCGGGTCTTTGCAGTGGTAGGCGAGTGCTTAGACCTACCCAGCCGCGCCACACAAGATGAGTTTCTGTCTGAGGTTTGGAAAACAGCCACTCACACCCATACAGAGCAGTATCTTAATTTAAACGTTTTGTTGTGTATATTATACATGTTCACAGTTCACACCTGCTCATTCCCATACAAAGCATTATTATACTGTATTATTTAAGAAGGAATAATATCTCCACACACTATTGTTTGTTCAAGGTTCTCACACAAGTCAAATCATGACAATGAGTCACTCCAGTCACTGGTACAGTACTTCTACTTTACATTAATTGTGTGGGCTAACGCTACGGAGGTGCAGGGTATCCAGCACCAATATTTTGCTGTCGACTAAAAACACACTTCAATCAATATCTGAAATGAAAAACATGATGAAAAGTTTCAACACTTGATGAACATTGTTACTCAGCTGAAATAATTGTACCCTTCCTGCTGACTGCTGAAATGCCAAAATGTAAATGTAGATTTGTTATGTAGCTAACTAAGGACGTGCTGGATATCCAGTATGATACTTTACATTTGTGTTGTGGCTAACTAAGGACGTGCTGGATATCCAGTATGATACTTTACATTTGTTTTGTGGTATCCAGTATGTTTGAGGCACAGCATGGATTGTGCAGAGAAAGCGCTCTGCCTTTCAACAATATCATCGACGAATAGATGGTTTCAACTTGACAACATAAACATTCTAAGTGGATTCCATTTGATTTCCTGTCCAGCTATTGATATCAGCAAACACTGCAAAGGGAAATCCAAGCCTCTGTGTATTCCCTGTCAGCTACTGTGTTACTTAGCAACCACTAAGGAAATAAAGGGAAATAAACAACAGGAAATAAACTTGGGCCAAAATATAATGTTTCTGAAAATGTTAAATATGGTTAAATAGGGCTAGGGGTCCAAAATTGTATTACAATACATGGTCACATTTAGCTTGACGTTTTGTACCAGTATGCCCAAAATGTTGCATCTCTCTTTGTTTTAATAATGTAGATTGGGCAACTGTACTGAAATGTAATAATATTGATAAAGCCTGGATATGTTTTAAATCTAGTTTTCTAAATGTAGTGGAGAAACTAGCACCAAGCAAAGTGGTAAGGATCAAGCATAGAACAGAGCCCTGGGTTACTGATGATATTTTTTAAAACTGATACATTTAAGAAATCTAAGTTTTTCAAAATTTAAGAAATCAAGGGATAATTCAGACTACCAAGAGTTTAAGAAACTAAGAAGTGAAGCGAACAGGGAGATTATGACAGCCAAAAATCCCACTTTTCTGAAAAGATAATCGAACACAGGAACAACCCCAGTAAATTGTGGAAATCATTAAAGGATCTAGGCTACAGCAAAAGGTTAAAAACCAAACCTAGCAGCCTTAGTTTGAACCACAAGGGTAAATTGACCTCAACAAAAAGAGGTGGCAGAGGGGCTGAACAGGTACTTTACATCAGTGGCAAATAATCTAGTAAAAGATCTCCCAGAGCATTCAGGGCGTTTTGGAGAAACACAGGTTATATATTCGTACTTGGCATCGTGTCCCGCTCTTAAGCCATACCGAGATATACCTCATCTCATATACCTACTGTACACCATCAACGAAAAACAAATACACCCACCACCTGCCCCGCCCCTATAGAGGCGTACTATAAAGTACTAGGCGTGGTCACCACTCACTCTTCCTCTATTTCGTTTCCATCATAGCGGTCGCAAGTCGCCCTATGTAACTAGTGCTATGAAAAGATTAGAGAAATTGCGTAATGTTGAAGGCTTACCGGAGGTTTGCTTACCCCTGGAATCTTCGGGGCATGTTTCAGCGACACGTCGGGCCTATTCTGATGTTTCCTCGTCTGGTGGCAGCAGATCAAGGAGCAGCATGCAAGGTTTGGCTATCGAGCCGGCTTGTACACAGGTAGGCCCTGTGTCATCAGGCATTGATGTTGGTGTTATTAATGCTGTGGAGTGTGTGTCGGCGCCAGGGGCGGGATGGCTTGGTGAACGTTCCACTGCAGTGGACAATTTCCGAGCGATCCTGGAGCATGCTGCTAACACTAATGCTACTAATGCTACTGCTAATGCTAATGCTAATGCTGAAATGGGTCGTTGTTCTAATATTCCCCGCCGCGGGACGTTGCCGCTTTTCCCTCCTCTTGCCCGGTTCATTGATGAAGGTCAGTCGGTAGCTAATGTGGGGGGTTTCGCTGAGTCTTATTTACCTTTTTTACGGGTAAAAGGGCTGACAACAGGATGCAGGCCAGGTGTACCATGGCTAAGCTTTAATCCTGTGCCCCGGCGGGGATGAACGATGTCCCACCCGGCCGATGCTTGAGAGCAAATCGGCTCGGAGGGTGGCAGTATGGACGGATGAGTGGTATACTGCTGCATGATGGTTTTTAGCGGCGGCCAGTGTTATGGCTTAGCTGGCTATTTTCCTATCCACATTGGCGTCGGGTAGTGGGGCTATGGGTCCAGCCGACATTATAAACATGTTGCATGTTTGTGGTGTTATAGAGACCTTGACTCAGTCGCAAGCTATAACTGTGGGGAGGATTAGGATGCTATCAACGTTTGTTAATAGGCATGTCTGGTTGGAGCACTCTCCTCTTGGGGAAGAGGATAGGTTTTCTCTCCTCACGACTCCTTTTTCCACGGTTCTGTGGAGGCGCAGGCGGTTGTTGATCTGGGTCCCACACCGCCTCACGCTGTGCAGCCAGAGGTTGGAGCACGGCCTCGTCAACGACTGTGGCGAGGCCCTCGACAGGCGGCCATGTTTCCCCCGCCAGTGGTACCCTGGGCGGAGTCAACGGGGATCCACAAGGCCGACAGCCTTGGCGGCCGAGGGATCGGCCATTTTGGGTGTATTCGGCTTGGATCAAACAAGCCGTCGTCATTCTGCCGCGAGCAGCCCGCTCCCCGTTCAATCCTCTCTCCGTCACCAACGGAAGAGGGGCTCTGATCGTTTTCCTTTGGCTGCGGGCCGCGAACCTTCTTTGAAGCGCATGCGGCCCCACTTTTCACTTCTCATGGGGACAGAGGCTGACACCCAGTTGATGGCTGAGCCTGGGTCTGTCCGTGAGAATGTTGTGCTGTCGCGTGGCTCCTGCACCACACGTTGTGTGATGGGTGAGCCTGGTGTTACGGCTGCCACTAGTTACAGTGGTCAGCAGGGGGACTCGAGGCCTCTTCAGTTGAATGCACAGCAAGGGTTACCCCGGCCTCGCCTTCGCCAGGCGGGGTGTCACGCTGATGCCTCCCACTCCGGTGAGAGCGGCAGTGGTCTGCAAAGAAGAGGCGAGCGTGATTTGGGTGATAGCAATATCACTGCAGGGCTACGGCGTGTAGGAGCCCATGGGGTCCTCACGCCTTGCGTGTCTAGCTGTAGAACAACTCCTCAGCATGCGCTAGAGGGGTGTTCAGGGGGGGGTGTGTGTCAACCAGTTTGATGGCAGCTTCTCCCATATCAAACCGGCCCTTTCTGTCGGGGTCCCCCCTTGGGTGCGTCGCACAGCGGGAGGGACCAGGCCAACTATCTACTGTTCCTTGCGGCCCAGCGTCAGTTGACGGCGGGTGCGCTGTGGGATTATTTTCACATATGGCGACAATAATGCCGTTTGGAGGGGTGGATAGAGAGAATGTTGAGGGAGGGGCTTGTTTTGCAGTTCGCACAACCCCACCCTCCGTTCTCAGGTTTGGTGCCGACCCTATTGTCAGGGTCAGAAGCAGTGACAGCCCTGGCCGACGAGATCCAATCTCTGTTGGCGAAGCAGGCCGTAGTCGTGGTCCCGAGAGAGGACGCGATGTCAGGCGTCTACTCCCGTTATTTTCTGGTGCCCAAAAAAACGGGAGGGGTCAGACCTATACTGGATCTGTCCGCGTTCAATCGTATGATTGTAGCGAGACCATTCAGAATGTTGACCGTCAAACTCCTGCTGCTTGCTGTCAGAAGGGGAGACTGGTTCACTGGTTTTCCCTCCTCACAGGAAGTTCCTGCGGTTCCTGTTTCAGGGCGTAGCGTACGAGTACCAGAGGTTGCCGTTCGGCTATTCTCTGGCTCCCCGCACATTCACCAAGTGCGTAGCGACTGCGCTGGAGCCTCTACGTCGTCGGGGAATACAGGTTCTATTCTATCTCGACGACATTCTACTCCTCAGCCGGTCGGAGGAGGTTGCCAGGTCTCATACCAGGCTGGTGGTGGAATTCCTCACCAGGCTGGGTTTTTCTGTGAACTGGAAGAAGAGTACACCTCTTCCCAGTCAACAGGTGGAGTACTTGGGCTTGACGCTGAGGTCAAGGCCCATGATTGTAACCCTCTCGGAGCAGCGGAGGGTGTCTATCCTACACGCGCTCGGGGGTTTCCATCTGGGAGGGACGGTCACGGCGCTGCAAGTGATGCGCCTGCTCGGTATGATGGCATTTGCTCACACGGTGGCTCCTCTTGGCCTCCTCTTCATGAGGAGGATACAGAGGTGGTTCTTCTCTATGGGAATAGATCCGGTGAGGGGCAAATGGAAACGGTTGACGGTTCCTTTGTCGATATGGGGAGATCTCGCCCATTGGAGGAGGCTGGGTATCCTCACCATTGGGGTCCCCATGGTCAGCAGGCGCTCACACGTCTTCACCGACGCCTCTCTCACGGGTTGGGGAGGGACGTGTCGGACCAACGCAGTGTGGGGCAGCTGGACGAAGGTCCATGCTGGCCCGTCTATGCTGCACATCAATGTGTTGGAATTGAAGGCGGTCCTCCTGGTCCTCAAACGGTTCGACCACCTGGTGGTAAGCGAGCACGTTCTGGTCAATATCAATATGCAGGGTGGGACTCGTTCCATCCGCCTGCACCGGGCGGCGGTCGAACTTTGGCTATGGGCATCTCGCAGGCTGCGCAGTCTGAGGGCGCTCCACATCCCTGGTGTAGAGAATGTGGGCGCGGATATGATGTCTCGGGGCGGTCCTCGTTACAACGAGTGGGAACTCCCTCACGATATAGTCAGGCAGATCTGGGATCGCTTCGGGGAGGCCTCGTGGATCTGTTTGCGAGCCGACGTTCTCACAAGTGCCCCTTGTGGTTCTCGGTCAGTCGGGCAGATCATCCCCGCTTGGGGGTGGATGCCTTCTCGATCTTTCCATGGCCGCCCGGCCTTCTGTACGCCTTTCCTCCTGTACAGCTGTTGAGTCAGGTGTTGGAGCGGATATGAAGGGAGCGCAGGACGGTGATCCTGGTCGCGCCGGACCGGGGCACGGCAGTGTGGTTCCCGGTCTTGATCCAGCTACTGGTCTCTCCGCCTTGGGTTATTCCTTGGTCGGCGACGGCCCTCTCTCAGCAACACGGGTCGCTGTTTCAGTACCTGGTGTTGGGCCAACGTCTGATGGTGTGGCTGGTGGGAGGGTAAGTCTGGAGAGGATGGACCCTTCTGTGGTTGATACCATTCGGAATGCGCATGCTCCCTCCACTGTCGTGCTTTACGCGGGCAGATGGCGTATGTTCCAAGAGTGGTGTAAGGCGGGGGGCCGGGACCCAGTCTCCTGCCCCCTGGATGCTGTCCTTGGTTACCTCCAGTCTCTCCTGGATAAACTGTCGGCTTCGACGGTGAGGGTATATGCAGCAGCTATATCCTCCTATTATGAGGGATTTGAGGGGGATGTCTTGTTCAGCCACCCTCTTGTGAAGCGTTTCCTGCTTGGCGCTCGACGCGTTAAGCTGGTGCAACGCTCTTTGGCTCCGAGTTGGGATCTTCAATTGGTCCTTGGTCGGTTGTCCTTGGCCCCGTTTGAGCCGCTTGAGCAAGCGCCGTTGGGACGGCTGTCGTTCAAGACCGCATTCTTGCTGGCCGTCACCTCTGCTAAACGCGTGGGTGAGCTCTGTGCTCTTTCGGTACGTCCAGAGTGCCTGTCTTTTCGTTCCGATTGCGGTGCCACTCTGCAGCCTAATCCTGCCTTCCTGCCTAAGAATATCCAGAGTTCCTTCCGCTCCAGGGATATTGTGGTTCAGGCGTTTCATCCGCCGCTAGTCATGTCCGGTCCGTGCTTTGGGAATTTACCTCAGCCGTACTCAGGACCTCAGGGTTACCGATCAGCTTTTTGTCTGTCACGGTGGTTCTCGTGCCGGTAAGGCACTATCGAAACAGCGCCTGTCCCATTGGTTGTGCGAGGGCATTGCCCTCTGCTACACGTTGGCCGGGCTGGATCCCCCTGGGGGCGTGAGGGCGCACTCCACTCGTGGGGTGGCAGCCTCTGCCGCTCTGCTGGGTGGGGCCTCGGTGGAGGACATCTGTGCTGCAGCTTCATGGTCCTCCCCGGGCCCCTTCGTAAGGTTTTACCTCATGGACATGACCGGGGGTTCTGTCTCCCAGGCGGTTCTGGGGTCTGTGGCCTCTCCTGTTTCCCGTCCTTTGGTAGGGTAGCAGGGGTGTGTGGGTATGGGCCACAGTGTATTGGGTCACACGTGGTTCCGCCTGTGCTGTGTGTTCAAGGGGTTCTAGTTCCCTCTTGCTCGCACTCGGGTGGAGTTGACTGTGCCCCCCCTTCATTAGGAAGGATGGGGTGACGGGACTCCCCAACCCATTGATGTGGGCTTACGGGTCCTCAGGGGGTGCATCTGTCGGGCCTCGCGTCCGCTCTACCCGAGCACAGAAAGACTCAGAAGAAGCTTCTATCCCCAGGCCATCAGGCTGCTAAACGAACAATAATCGCTAAACGAACAATAATCACTATGCAACAACCATCAAATGCACACAGCACACACACCCACACGCACACACTCACTCAAACAAACAACACACTGCAGCACCCACTCTCCACACTTTAGATCACACAAACACACTTACACTTTATATTTATTGATAAAGGATTTGCACTACAACTCGTACACCTACTGTGAATTGTACCTAAATTGCACCTCGTCCCATTTCTCCATTTCTGCCTTGCACTATATAGTATTGTATATTAGTACACTGCACAGTATTGTATATTGTATGGTAACTACGTCTATTCTGCATCGAACATTGTACATATGTCTAAACTGAACACTGTGACCTCTTTTTTTTACTTCTAATTTTACTATGTTTTTATTTCATACTTATCTTGTCTTGCACAGTCTCTGGAGCGCAACAGTAAGAAGCATTTTGTACAAAAGTATTCTGTACTTCTGTATGACAACTATTAAAGAAACTTGAAACTTGAAACTTGATATCTCGGTATGGCTTAAGAGCGGGACACGATGCCAAGTACGAATATATAACGACAGGTTATGTATATAACCTAGTTATATGAGTACTGGCTAAGCGTCCCGCTCTTAAGCGGCCCTGAGTTCCCTTGGGGAATCTTTTCCTGGAAACGGGTTTTTTACGAGGAAGAGTGAGTGGTGACCACGCCTAGTACTTTATAGTACGCCTCTATAGGGGCGGGGCCTGGCAGGTGGTGGGTGTATTTGTTTTTCGTTGATGGTGTACAGTAGGTACATGAGATGAGGTATATCTCGGTATGGCTTAAGAGCGGGACGCTTAGCCAGTACTCATATAACTATATGAGTATTACTCACAACTAGGGCTGCAAGAGGACTCTTTTTCTTTTAGTAAAGTGACAGAGAGCGTAGTCCTCAAGAGGCTAAGTCAACTTAATTCCAGTAAAGTGACAGGATTAGATCAGATGCCTGCTAGGTTTCTTAA
Source organism: Notolepis coatsorum (assembly GCF_963971535.1). Lineage (NCBI taxonomy): Eukaryota > Metazoa > Chordata > Actinopteri > Aulopiformes > Paralepididae > Notolepis > Notolepis coatsorum. Next base: position 107,121,057 of record NC_140167.1, on the reverse strand, counting down.
CGACGCAGCAGAGTGCATCACCCCTGCTATTACCCACCTAATCAATCTCTCCATAGAGCATGGGAAGGTACCATCAGATCTAAAGAGTGCTAGAGTAATTCCACTCTATAAGAAAGGTAATAAGTCAGACAAGGGTAACTATAGACCAATTAGCATTTTAAGTGTACTATCAAAAGTCATGGAAAAAATCATTCATGAACAGATCAATACATATTTAGTGAGAAACAGTATCCTATTTGAGCATCAGTCAGGCTTTAGACAATCTCATTCCACTGAGACTTGTCTGGTGTATTTGACTGACTGCATCAGAAAGGAGATTGATGCAAAGAAATTCTGTGGAATGATCATGTTGGACCTACAAAAGGCCTTTGATACGGTTGACCATAGTGTCCTTTTATTTAAATTGAAGGCGATTGGGTTTAGTGGGTCAGCGTTGAACTGGGTCACCTCATATCTATCAGGCAGGTCTCAGATGGTAGATGTAAACGGGACCTACTCCTCAGCCAAGGCGATCACCTGCGGGGTGCCTCAAGGGAGTGTCCTGGGGCCTCTCTTCTTTCTAATTTACATAAATTATATGAAGAATGCCTGTTCATCAGACCTTTTTCTTTATGCGGATGACTCAGCCATTCTGGTCTCCCGTAAGGACTTGGCTGTAGTGGAGAGGACCCTTAGTGAGGAGCTATCAAATGTGCAGACATGGCTGTCAGATAACAAACTATCTCTTCATCTAGGAAAAACAGAGGCCATCCTGTTCGGATCAAAGAAATGGCTTGGTAAAGAAATTGAAATGAAGGTAAGAGTAGGTGAGAAGCAAATAACAAACAAGGATTCTGTAGTATATCTAGGCTGCATAATGGACAAACATCTTACAGGAGAGGCCATGGCTAAAAAAGCCCACACTAAAATCTGCCAGAAAACGAAATTCCTAGCTAGACAAGGGGAACTACTGGACCAGGCAACACTTAAAATGCTAGCGGGCGCATTAGTACAAAGTCACTTTGACTATGCTGCCACCTCCTGGTTTAGTGGCACTCCACAGGTCCTGAAAAACAAACTTCAGACAGCTCAAAACAAATTAATGAGAGTAGTCCTTAAGCTACCTCCACACACTCACCTAGGGCCAACTTTCTTTAGGCAACTAAACTGGCTTCCGGTCAATAAAAGGGTAATTCACATCAAATTAGGTCTCACACACAAGATAGTTCAAAATACAGGTCCGAAATATCTATCTAATTATTTTAATCGATTCCGTGACAATCATTCATACTCCACTAGAAGGAGCAGTACGGATTTTATTCTGCCAAAATTTTACTCTCTAATGGGCACAAATACTTTTTTATATTCTGCAGCACTGGAGTGGAACAAGCTTCCAGTGGCCCTGAAAAACATTGAAGAGGGGGGAAGCTTTAGACGTGCCACAAAGAAATGGCTAGCCAGTGAAGTATAGAATAGCCACGTCTAGGAAGGAGAGGGTAGGGAGTGTTTTTATGGGGTTGCTATATGTTTTATTATGATGCTCTGTTTTTTATTATGATGATCTATGTTTTATTATGATGCTCTATGTTTTATTATGATGCTCTGTTTTATTATGTTTTATTATGATGCTCTATGTTTTATGATGTCTGTCCATGTCCAAAATCAGGGACCATGATGGAAATAAGTGCTTGCACTTTCTCATGTTTTTATCCCTTGGATGCTGTATTTTACTCCACAATAAAAATCAATCAATCAATCATAATGACAATTGTGATCGAAAATATTATCAACATGTCCATAGCTCTGTGTTAAATCTCTGTACAGCTTTGACTAGTTAATAGTTAACTAGTATACAGCTACAGCTCAGACACTAGGGCGACAGTCTTAACAGTGTTCTTAAAACAACGGCCAAGGGCCAGAACAGTTTGACTTAGATATGACACATGCAAGGTTCTTTTCTTGTTAATCTTGTCTCCAGTCTTGTGTCAGACACGACAAAGGCCCTAAACCCATCTTTTATTTTCATTTTCTCATCTTTGTTCATTTTTGTTTACTGTACATTTCTTGTCATATCTGTTCATCTTTTGATGTCATGTCAACTTTGTACTTAATTGGAAGCCTGACCAGAGCTCGCTCTCACTTTGTGGTCAGACATTTTGTCTCCGATTGTAAACTGAGAATACCTCTCTTTCTGTGGCCACAGAAACGGAAATAAACTATGTTCTATTTTTATATACAAATTGACTCATCTGAATTTCTAACAGTTCACCGTCATGGCTGATTTTAAATATTCCACAACACAATACACACAACAGTTTATTTACCTTTCGCTATCAATTACAAGTAGGCCAAATGTTGTACAAGTCAACATCAACACAATGGGTCTCGCTTCCTAATTGATACACAGCCTCGGTGTGGAAACTATTTCCCTCTTCCTCGTCCAGCACATCATTACGTGGCATGAAACGCTTCTGGGGGTAAATTCAATTTTTATGTAGATCAACTCGGTCGTGTCAAATAAATTTGGTTATACAGAATCAAACGCTGATGAGCCGTTGATGTAATATAATTTTGTGAAAGCCAAGCAAATTTGAGTTGTTATTTACATGCGCCGCAGGCTACGGGGGAAGCAAGGAGGTCAACGCCTCATTAATATCACTGGCTGGACAGAAATATGGCCTCGTCTGAACATAGGATACACTCTGCATTATTGGGCAGCAGTGGCCTGAAGCAGTGGTTCTCAATGCGGGGTCCGCAGCCCCCCCCCCCCAGGAGTCTGTGAGGAGGTTTCACGGGGGTCCCCAAGATAAATAGGGAGTGGTTTCATTTCACTATTTCATTAATTAACCCTTTCACTACCACACTACAGAAGGTTAACATTTCACTACCACACTACAGACGGTTAACCGTCTGTAGTGTGGTAGTGAAAGGGTTAACCTTCTGTAGTGTGGTAGTGAAAGGTGAAAGGGTTAACCTTCTGTAGTGAAAGGGTTAACCCTTTGTCATGTGTCAGTGAAAGGGTTCACCTTCTGTATTGTCGCAGTGAAAAGGGTTAACCCTTTGGTAGTGAAAGGGTTAAGCCCAACAAGGGAAGACCGGTAGCCTCGCCTAACAAGTGTAGTTAAGTATTTTAATGCAGGAGGAATTATGGCGCAGGACACTGAATATATCGTGGATCTTTGTTGACTCTGGATGTTGTGAGAGGTAACAGATTGAATATACGGCAGCTGTTTGACGTCCTAAACTCCAGTCTAGACCAGGAACTCTACAGTCCAGACCAGAGCCAGCGAGCGTTCAGAACACAATGAAGGTACCATGTACAAGTAACACCAGAGCCAGCGAGCGTTCAGAACACAGTGAAGGTACCATGTACAAGTAACACCAGAGCCAGCGAGCGTTCAGAACACAATAAAGGTACCATGTACAAGTAACACCAGAGCCAGCGAGCGTTCAGAACACAATGAAGGTACCATGTACAAGTAACACCAGAGCCAGCGAGCGTTCAGAACACAGTGAAGGTACCATGTACAAGTAACACCAGAGCCAGCGAGCGTTCAGAACACAATGAAGGTACCATGTACAAGTAACACCAGAGCCAGCGAGCGTTCAGAACACAATGAAGGTACCATGTACAAGTAACACCAGAGCCAGCGAGCGTTCAGAACACAATGAAGGTACCATGTACAAGTAACACCAGAGCCAGCGAGCGTTCAGAACACAATGAAGGTACCATGTACAAGTAACACCAGAGCCAGCGAGCGTTCAGAACACAATGAAGGTACCATGTACAAGTAACACCAGAGCCAGCGAGCGTTCAGAACACAATGAAGGTACCATGTACAAGTAACACCAGAGCCAGCGAGCGTTCAGAACACAATGAAGGTACCATGTACAAGTAACACCAGAGCCAGCGAGCGTTCAGAACACAATGAAGGTACCATGTACAAGTAACACCAGAGCCAGCGAGCGTTCAGAACACAGTGAAGGTACAACGTACAAGTAACACCAGAGCCAGCGAGCGTTCAGAACACAATGAAGGTACAACGTACAAGTAACACCAGAGCCAGCGAGCGTTCAGAACACAATGAAGGTACCATGTACAAGTAACACCAGAGCCAGCGAGCGTTCAGAACACAGTGAAGGTACCATGTACAAGTAACACCAGAGCCAGCGAGCGTTCAGAACACAGTGAAGGTACCATGTACAAGTAACACCAGAGCCAGCGAGCGTTCAGAACACAATGAAGGTACCATGTACAAGTAACACCAGAGCCAGCGAGCGTTCAGAACACAATGAAGGTACCATGTACAAGTAACACCAGAGCCAGCGAGCGTTCAGAACACAGTGAAGGTACAACGTACAAGTAACACCAGAGCCAGCGAGCGTTCAGAACACAGTGAAGGTACCATGTACAAGTAACACCAGAGCCAGCGAGCGTTCAGAACACAATGAAGGTACCATGTACAAGTAACACCAGAGCCAGCGAGCGTTCAGAACACAATGAAGGTACAACGTACAAGTAACACCAGAGCCAGCGAGCGTTCAGAACACAATGAAGGTACCATGTACAAGTAACACCAGAGCCAGCGAGCGTTCAGAACACAGTGAAGGTACCATGTACAAGTAACACCAGAGCCAGCGAGCGTTCAGAACACAGTGAAGGTACCATGTACAAGTAACACCAGAGCCAGCGAGCGTTCAGAACACAATGAAGGTACCATGTACAAGTAACACCAGAGCCAGCGAGCGTTCAGAACACAATGAAGGTACCATGTACAAGTAACACCAGAGCCAGCGAGCGTTCAGAACACAATGAAGGTACCATGTACAAGTAACACCAGAGCCAGCGAGCGTTCAGAACACAATGAAGGTACCATGTACAAGTAACACCAGAGCCAGCGAGCGTTCAGAACACAATGAAGGTACAACGTACAAGTAACACCAGAGCCAGCGAGCGTTCAGAACACAATGAAGGTACCATGTACAAGTAACACCAGAGCCAGCGAGCGTTCAGAACACAATGAAGGTACCATGTACAAGTAACACCAGAGCCAGCGAGCGTTCAGAACACAATGAAGGTACCATGTACAAGTAACACCAGAGCCAGCGAGCGTTCAGAACACAATGAAGGTACCATGTACAAGTAACACCAGAGCCAGCGAGCGTTCAGAACACAATGAAGGTACCATGTACAAGTAACACCAGAGCCAGCGAGCGTTCAGAACACAGTGAAGGTACCATGTACAAGTAACACCAGAGCCAGCGAGCGTTCAGAACACAATGAAGGTACCATGTACAAGTAACACCAGAGCCAGCGAGCGTTCAGAACACAATGAAGGTACCATGTACAAGTAACACCAGAGCCAGCGAGCGTTCAGAACACAATGCAGGTACCATGTACAAGTAACACCAGAGCCAGCGAGCGTTCAGAACACAATGAAGGTACCATGTACAAGTAACACCAGAGCCAGCGAGCGTTCAGAACACAATGAAGGTACCATGTACAAGTAACACCAGAGCCAGCGAGCGTTCAGAACACAATGAAGGTACAACGTACAAGTGGGTGATGGAAATACACAGAACATTGGACTAGTTCTGGGTAGCAGGCCAGGGTAACATTATAATAACATAATAATATTGAAGCTATTAGTAACTGTAATAATAAGACTTAGCATAATGCTAGAATAAACATGGGTATACGAATATATTAGGGCCTTGCACTACAGCATACTGTATTAGAGTGACTCATTTCTATCTGTTTCACTTTCTCCACTGTTAATCTCAGTAGACAGAATTTGTCAGCATTCGTAAAATCCTTGCATTCTCAGTGAGGGCAAAGGTGTAGGGGATGCTGCTAAGCCATTTTCAGTCGTTTCTTGAACATCTTTGCTGGAAAAACCAAACAAATTGTTATTCAAAATACAAAAGAGTCCACACCACCTGACTATAAATGTAAAAAATTATGTTTTATCATACAAATATAGTTTGTATTTATTATTATTATGATTATTTAATCCCAAGGATGTCTGTAGAATCGACGTGAACACAATCACCGTTGTTGTGAAGGGCCAGATTAAACCGAATATATATATTTATTTATATATATATATTTAATTGTATTTGTATATTCTCTAATATTCCCTGATATCCCTTGTATATTCCTTGTACAATATGCATTGAATATCCATTCTAGCCTACTGAACATCCCATAATAGTCTCCATTCTACTATTGGTCGAGACCTTGGTGCCAGGCTGCCATACCCCTCAGACCCAGTTCAAACGTACCGCTCGACATGTACGAACGAGTCCTAGTTCCGCGTAGGAATTTGGCTACCGCACCACTAATGGGACTATTTGTTCATAGTGCGTATATATACTGCGCTACTAAAGTAGGACTTTCTTTTCAGTTCAGTTTCTTACCCTCCAATAGAGTCACAGACGTAAAGCCTCCCCGCGATGCCACGTGTGGGAGTAAGGCCAAGTTCGGCCTACCATCGGTATTGAGACATCGTGTATATTAATATTTGAATAGTCATATTTGGCACTATATCGTCGAGTTGGACGTAGTCTATTAAGCTAATAATAGTCTGTTAATATATAGTGCTTCGTGCGGTGAGAATACTACCGTAGTCAGTACCCCATCGTTTCGGGCAGAGAACTGGCTGCTTACCCAGGGTGGTTGACCCTATGTGAAGCTGCACCCGAGGAGCCCCAGAGCCGACGAGCGAGTGGACCTGTATACCGGATTATTCTACCGACGACAGCCCGCCTTCCCAGGCACGGATTATGCTTTGGATACTTTGATTATTCTATGGATAAAGACCCCCGACACTACCGTGTGTTGGAACCCCCCCCCTTGGAGAGGACGCAAGGTGAGGAGACGCTCTGCAAGACGAGGTCTCTCCACATCTCTCCCCCGTGGACCGGAGAGAGCCGGCCCACAAAGAGTCCACCTGCTTTCATCTGTGGTCCAAGGATCGCCGGCGCATTGAACGGCACTACAGTGGGTTCACCTGGGATACCCTTGGCCGGACGAGGCAGCTGGATTCTACCCCCCCCCCCCCCTCCTACTCCTGTCGGCTTACAAGCGACCGGATTAACCCCCTCTAGTGTATCCAGCCTATAATCATTAAAGTATCATTGCTGTTATTCCTTAACTATTCCAGGTCGTATATTTACCACCTGCGCCTTCAGAGATTGGACATTATCTATTGATATACCGACGAATACTCCTTGCCATAAAAGTGCATACTATTTCAATTCATAAATGTAATTAAGTGATTAAGTGCTTATTCTACACACCATCGCTGTGTAGGAAATAAAGACCTGCTTCTAATTCGTACATTTGTGTTGGATCCGTTTCATCTACGTGAGAGTGTTCATGATAATATATTTATGCCGTGTACTGGGTGGCCGAATATTAAGTACAAAGGTAGTGGTAGTAAGTATCATATCTAGTAATACAGTCAGGGAATTGTACCCCTCAGTTAGAATTGGTCCTTCGAGCCGGAGGGTAATTAGTGTAATATTAATATAGTGTTATTAATATTGAAATGGCCTATGATGAACACTCCACGAAACGATCCTCCTAACCAACGCCCGCAGCGCGAACGACGGCTCCCTCAGTACTTAGAGGCTTACGCTGTCAGTCAACAACCTAGTCTTCTACTAACAGTAAACGCGGTAAAACTAGAAAGTAAAAGTATGTCTAACCCCAACGCCCAGACTACCCCGACCATAGAGGCCCCTACGGGCTCTAATGTAACTGACCAAGTTCACGGTGGGGACCAGTGGGAACCAGACATGACTTCACACCCCGCCAGTACTGAAGAAGTAGTCCCCGATGAGTCCCGGGAGGAATACAACGCTACCGAGAGAGAACTCGGCACGGAAGAAGACGGGGAGAGCACCGTGGAGATAGAGCTCCAAGGCTCCGCAAGGAGTACCCCGAGGGAAGGCTCCCCTATACAACCGCCTTCTCCCAGCGAGGCAGAGAGGACCCTACAGCAGGCCTTCCTCATCAGCCTGAACGCCGCTGCTGAACGCGACCGACTGCAGATCCAGCAGCGAAGCGAACACGAGCAGATACGTCTAGAAATAAGACGCATTCAGATGGAAGAGAATGTGGCCCGAGAACGAGCCGGTGCTCAACGGGACGCAGCGCGCGACAGACAGCAGTCGCAACTAATAGAACAGCTGATCAGACGGACAACACCCTCTCCCTCCGCCAGAGGCTCCAGGAACTCGTCTAGACACACCTCCAGGGCGGCATCCCCTAGCCGAGTAAACAACCCTGAACTTGACCAACAGACGAGGTCTATACCCCCCACAGACCACCTCCCCCCACCGGTCCAAGCGAGACCTAGCAACCGGGAAGGAGCAGCATATCCTGTGGAGAGGCTAAACCAGAGACTACAAGCACTGGATGACCTAACTGAAGACGAAGAGGAAGAGGAGGAGAACCGCGCCCGAAGACAGCACAGTACTCTACCGGACCAGGAGGTCCGGTACAGCCCAGGCTATACTCCCGCGGAGCTGCGCTACAGACCCCCGACTCTATACACGGGTGAGCACGACGCACGACCCGCACCGAGGAACAGCACCTGGACAAGCGGGCCATGGTACACTGCCGGTACCAGCCCATACCAAGGAGCGGGAGGAGACTCGCCTAGGAGGCCTCTCCCCCAACGCTCGCCGATGTATCCACAGTCAGCGTCATACATTGGCACGCCTATGGTACCCGACTTCACCCAAGAGAACCGGGCCCAGTATACAGAACTCTGCATGTGTCTGGAGACCATGTTGGTGGATGTATTGGATGAACGCCACAAATACGCCATCCTACTGAAGCACTTAAAGGTACCCCGCGCACATAATATAGCGCTCGCCTACGCGACTTCCACCACCCCATACACAGCAGCGCTGGTAGCATTGGACCAGAGGTATGGGCGCATATGGGATTACGTGATCCAGGAGATCCGACACATCGACCGCTTACCCCCAGCAATAGACAATCGAGCACTGGACGACCTGTCCATCAGAGTGCAGTCCCTGGTAGGGATGTTGGGAGCGCAAAGAGAGAAGGGGAAGTATGAACTTTACGCCAACTCAAATGTTGAAAGGATCCTGGAGAAGCTGCCGCCCGCTCGTCAGGAGCGCTTTAGGCGGCAGAGGGACCACAGAGACCCGAATGGCCCCGAACCGAACCTCCTCGATCTAGCAGACTTCCTGGCGAGAGAAGTCAGCAGCCTACGGCTAGATACATTCGGACGGAGCACCCCTGGCTCCAGAGAAGGAACCAGACGACTAAATGATGGAAGAAGATCGGTGACTGTGATGCACCAATCGGAGTCAGTACCGAGCAGCAGGAGCCACAGTACCCCCTCCAGAACGGAGAAGTGGAAGATAGTGTGCCCCTACTGTGAGAAAGAACACTGGCTAGCGCAATGTGACTCCTTCCCCAAGCTGAACGCGGAGGAAGCAGGTCAATGGATAAAGTCCAACAAGCGCTGTTTTCGCTGTGCGCGCTCACACATGGCAGCCGAATGCCGCTTAAAGAAAAGGTGCACCAAGTGCGATGGAGCCCATCTGGACATACTTCACGACAGTAACAGACGGCGCCCTTCACCTGCACCATCCAGCCGCAAAGCGAGCGTCATGTACATCGATCCCGCCAGCAGCAGTGGAGCCCGAGTACTCCTAAAAGTAGTGCGTGTGACACTAAGCTACCAGAATAAAGTCCTGGACACTTACGCCGTCCTCGATGACGGGTCAGAGAAGACCCTGCTGCTCGCCTCCGCTGCGGCCCAGCTAGGGCTGCGGGGAAGCGAAACCCAAATGACAATTCGGACAATAAGACGAGATTTGAAGACGATAAAGGGCGAGAATGTCTCATTCTCTATCGCAGCAAGCGGCCAGCCTGAGCGACGGTACCAGATTGCAGACGCTTTCACCAGCCAAGAAATAGGACTGTCGCGGTACACATACCCCGTCGCCAAGCTGATGGAGAAATATGCACATCTGCGCAAGTTACCGATCCCGCTCATAGACAATGCTATGCCGACCCTGTTGATAGGCTCCGACCATGCAGACCTCATTGTCCCGATAGACCGGGTTCATACCGGACCCCGAGGCTGTCCTGCAGCAGTCGAGACCCGTTTGGGATGGACTCTCCAAGGCCCGCTCGCCAAATCTCTCAACCGAAGTACAGCCACTAGATGTCTCCACTCCCGAGTCACAGAGGGAGAAACCGCACTCCTGCAACACGTAGAGCGGCTATGGAGCTTGGAACAAATGCCCTTTAAGAATGGAAAGAAAGACATTCGCTCTAAAGATGACATTTACGCCATTCACCTCCTCGAGACAGGGACCAAGAGAGTCCCGGTCAACGGCGTGTTGAGATACGCCACGCCACTCCTGCGGCGAGAAGGAATGCCTACTTTCCACGCCAAGACAGACGCCATAGAACGGTACCTGCTGAACACGGAGCGGCGCTTAGCCAAGAACCCCGCCCAAGAGAGTGTATACCGCGCTGAGATTGAGAAGCTCATCACAGCGGGACACGTCACAAAGATGGACATTAAAGAGGCTGACCAGACCACTGAATCGTGGTACGTGCCCCACCACAAGGTCCATCACAACGGTAAAGACCGCATAGTATTTAACTGCAGCTACCAGATCGGATCCCAAAATCTGAATAAAGAGTTACTGCCCGGTCCCACACTCGGCCCCTCCCTACTCGGCGTTCTACTCCGCTTCCGCCAGGAAAAGGTGGCCATCAGCGGGGACATTAAAGGAATGTTCCTGCAGGTGAGATTAGTAGAGGCGGACAAGCCCCTGTTACGGTTCCTATGGAGAGAGAAGCCAGGAGATGAGCACCCAGCCATCTACCAATGGGAAGTCCTCCCCTTCGGAACGACGTGCAGCCCCTGCTGTGCGACATTTGCACTACAGAAACATGTAGCAGAGGACCCAGCAGCGGACGAAGAGGTCCGACACAGCGTAAAGAACAGCTTCTACGTAGACAACTGTCTACAAAGCCTTTCAACCCAGGAAGAAGCCGAGGCTCTCCTGATTAAACTCCGCGCCTCATTGATCAAAGGCGGCTTTGATCTCAGGCAGTGGGCCAGCAGCGATCCGCAAGTACTGCGCAGCCTCTCCTCCGAGGACAAGGCAGCCAGCAGCGAGACCTGGATGGCTACAATCCCGGGAGAAGCCCAGGAGATGACCCTGGGATTGGTGTGGCGATTCAAAACAGATTCGCTTCACTACAGACACAAGCCCCTGACTACGGAGCAGGGAAGGCCGGCGGCGGCGCCGACCACCAGACGGAGTGTGTACACAACACTCGCCCGACAATATGACCCGCTAGGATGTATTCTACCGTACACCACCAGGGCAAAAATGATTGTACGAGCATTGTGGGACAAGGACCAGGGCTGGGACGACCCCATTCCCGCACACCTTGCATCCACCTGGAGAGAGTGGGAGATGGAGCTCCACTCACTCCCAGGCGTTAATATGCGCCGAAGCTACTTCCCACCCACGGTGAGGCCAGAGACATGTAAAATGGACTTACACGTCTTCAGTGACGCCTCAGAGGTCGCATACGGATCAGTAGCCTACTTGCGGGCCCAAGACCAGGGGGGAGAGATCTACACAGCATTTGTCCTCGCCCGCTCGAGAATAGCCCCACGCAAGCAACAATCTATCCCACGTCTAGAGCTCTGCGCAGCCCTAGCCGGAGCGCACCTAGCCACGCTCATCCAACGTGAGCTCACCATACCGGTGTCTAGAACAATCCTGTGGTCAGATTCCACGACGGTACTCGCCTGGATCAAATCGGACTCATGCAAGTACAAAGTCTTCGTGGGAGTCAGAGTCACCGAGATTCAAGACTTAACCGAAGAGTTAACCGGAGAAACAGAGTGGCGCTACGTTGATACAAAACAGAACCCAGCTGACGTCATCACCCGGGGGATGCCCCTGGATGACCTCACCCGTCGCAATGTCTACAGTGACGGCCCCGCATTCCTAAGACTCCCGGAAGGACAGTGGCCCATGCCTATCCCGAGGGAAGCAAGTCCAGAGGAGGTGGAAATTAAGAAGTCTGTGTTCTGTGGATTGAGCACCGTAGCCTCCACCGACCCTAACATAAACGATTGCACGTCCATAGAGAGTGCACAACAAAGAACATTCCTGCGGTACCACCCGGAGTGCAAGTCCCCCGCTGATATGTCAGCAGCTAACTACGAGGAAGCAGAATTGCTTCTACTGCAGCGAGCCCAGAGAGACTCGTTCCCCGATGAATTGGCCTGTCTACAGGGAGGAAAGCCCGTCCCATCCGACAGCAGATTAATTCACCTGGCCCCCGAGAGCGACGCTCACACCCTCATCAGAGTGGGTGGTCGCCTACGCAGAGCCCCCAATCTACCGGATGACATTAAATACCCGATCGTATTGAACAGCCGACACAAGGTCACAGAGCTGATTATAAAGAAATACGATGAGGATGTACATCACGCAGGAGCAGAAAGAGTCTTCGCGGAAATCAGACGTCGTTACTGGATCCTACAAGGAAGAGAGGCGGTACGACGCTTCCAACGAACATGTCTAGACTGCCGCAAGTGGCGCGCGCAGCCCAGCATACCAAGGATGGCTGACCTTCCTCCATGTCGCCTCCGAATCGGTGACAAGCCATTCCACTCAACGGGTATGGACTGCTTTGGCCCGCTGCACATAAAGAAAGGAAGAGGAACCGAGAAGCGGTGGGGTATTGTATTCAAATGCATGACCACCAGAGCGATACACATCGAGCTTCTCCCGACCATGAGCACAGACTCATTCCTTATGGCCTTCCGTAGATTCATATCACGGAAAGGAAGACCGTCTACCCTATTATCCGATCATGGGACAAACTTTAAAGGCGGCGAAAGAGAGCTGAGAGAGAGCTTCCAAGCTATGGGCCCAGAACTTAAGACCCACCTCGCTCCAGCACAGGTTGATTTCCAATTCAACCCCCCAAACGCACCCCACTTCGGTGGCACTTGGGAACGAGAAGTGCGCTCCATAAAGACAGCCCTGTACGCAGTACTTGGGGCCCAGACTGTGGCGGAAGAAGTCCTAATGACAGTCCTCACGGAGATTGAGGGAGTACTTAACTCGAAGCCCCTCGGATATGTCTCCAGTGATGTGGCGGATATCGACCCAGTTACCCCCAACACACTCCTGATGGGGCGGCTAGATCCCACATTACCCCAGACAATGTACCGGCCTGAAGAAGCGAACGGCCGACGAATGTGGAGGTACAGCCAAGTATTAGCCGACAAGTTTTGGAACAGTTTCCTACTGCACTACCTACCGTCTCTACAGACCCGCCAGAAGTGGGTAAAGGAGAGAGACAATTTGACAGAAGGAACAGTCGTCATGATTATTGATCAATCACTGCCCAGAGCTATGTGGCCGGCCGGCCGCGTAAGCAAAGTGATCACCGGTGCCGACGGCAAGGTCCGAGCAGCTGAAGTGCTCGTCCAGGGTCGCACTTACACCCGTCCCGTGGCAAGGCTCATAGAACTGCCTCGACTCCCAGACACAATCGATGATGACCATGACCCTACAACCCTATGACTTTGTGAAGTTGACTGACCCCTACAGCAAACCCTTATGTGTAAATAGACAACGCGATTAATCTGTCTCCGTTTAACTGATTAGGTCTGGGACCTATTCAGGGGGTGGCTGTTGTGAAGGGCCAGATTAAACCGAATATATATATTTATTTATATATATATATTTAATTGTATTTGTATATTATCTAATATTCCCTGATATCCCTTGTATATTCCTTGTACAATATGCATTGAATATCCATTCTAGCCTACTGAACATCCCATAATAGTCTCCATTCTACTATTGGTCGAGACCTTGGTGCCAGGCTGCCATACCCCTCAGACCCAGTTCAAACGTACCGCTCGACATGTACGAACGAGTCCTAGTTCCGCGTAGGAATTTGGCTACCTCACCACTAATGGGACTATTTGTTCATAGTGCGTATATATACTGCGCTACTAAAGTAGGACTTTCTTTTCAGTCCAGTTTCTTACCCTCCAATAGAGTCACAGACGTAAAGCCTCCCCGCGATGCCACGTGTGGGAGTAAGGCCAAGTTCGGCCTACCATCGGTATTGAGACATCGTGTATATTAATATTTGAATAGTCATATTTGGCACTATATCGTCGAGTTGGACGTAGTCTATTAAGCTAATAATAGTCTGTTAATATATAGTGCTTCGTGCGGTGAGAATACTACCGTAGTCAGTACCCCATCGTTTCGGGCAGAGAACTGGCTGCTTACCCAGGGTGGTTGACCCTATGTGAAGCTGCACCCGAGGAGCCCCAGAGCCGACGAGCGAGTGGACCTGTATACCGGATTATTCTACCGACGACAGCCCGCCTTCCCAGGCACGGATTATGCTTTGGATACTTTGATTATTCTATGGATAAAGACCCCCGACACTACCGTGTGTTGGAACCCCCCCCCTTGGAGAGGACGCAAGGTGAGGAGACGCTCTGCAAGACGAGGTCTCTCCACATCTCTCCCCCGTGGACCGGAGAGAGCCGGCCCACAAAGAGTCCACCTGCTTTCATCTGTGGTCCAAGGATCGCCGGCGCATTGAACGGCACTACAGTGGGTTCACCTGGGATACCCTTGGCCGGACGAGGCAGCTGGATTCTACCCCCCCCCCCCCCCCCCTCCTACTCCTGTCGGCTTACAAGCGACCGGATTAACCCCCTCTAGTGTATCCAGCCTATAATCATTAAAGTATCATTGCTGTTATTCCTTAACTATTCCAGGTCGTATATTTACCACCTGCGCCTTCAGAGATTGGACATTATCTATTGATATACCGACGAATACTCCTTGCCATAAAAGTGCATACTATTTCAATTCATAAATGTAATTAAGTGATTAAGTGCTTATTCTACACACCATCGCTGTGTAGGAAATAAAGACCTGCTTCTAATTCGTACATTTGTGTTGGATCCGTTTCATCTACGTGAGAGTGTTCATGATAATATATTTATGCCGTGTACTGGGTGGCCGAATATTAAGTACAAAGGTAGTGGTAGTAAGTATCATATCTAGTAATACAGTCAGGGAATTGTACCCCTCAGTTACAACCGTTATTCCTCCCAAATAAAGCCCTACCACGACGCAAACCAGTCTGTCCGACGTACGACTGCTCTTCAGCTCTCCTAAATCCTGCTCTTAGCTATGAGCGAATCCCCGAGAAGGAACCGTTCGTGAATCCCAAAATCGTCCCGCAAAGGTCTTAAGTGGAGCTACGATGAAATGTGCTCTTAACTTTTGTCTTAAATCCGTTGGTGAATGAGTCTCTGAAAAACGTCCCGACACCTTCTAAATAGCTTCCTGATTCACAATACAGTTGCCGTATTGTTCAATGTTATTATCATTATGATTTGTGATGCTTCCTACCCGGTTGACTTCATGTTAATGATTTCATCATGTTAATGATTTCTACCGTTGGGGGAGAAAGTGGCTCGGGAGGTAGAGCAGTCGTCTAATCCAGAGGTTCGCAGTTCGATTCCCACTCATCCCGGGCAGCGTGTCGAAGTGTCCTTGAGCAAGACACTTAACTCCTAATTGCTCCAGATGAGTAGGTTGGCATCTTGCATGGTTGCCTCCACCATCGGTGTGTGTGTGAATGTGTGAGTGAATGGGTAAAATGTGAGGTACAAATTGTAAAGCGCTTTGGATAAAAGCGCTATATAAATGCATAAATCCATTTACCGAAAATATCGCAAAAATCGAAATGCCAGCGCAAGGCCGAAATTACTCCAAGTTCATAAGAAATCAGTTGAGCCTCTTAGCATGGGTGTCTTATCCCTTTAAAAGAACAAGATGATGTGATCAAAGGAGGCATTCACACACGTGTACAATTTCCAAGTCATCTCAAATCTGTTATGCAACGTGCTTTGCCCTCTTGAGGCACAGGGAGCTAATTGATATTGGCAGGAAAACAGAGGGGTGGTCTCAGACTCCTGCTTGTATTAATGAGTTACTGTCTCCATAATGGCATTTTGGCAGTTTGGAGCGGTGTGCCACGGGGAGCCCTGAAACTAGCTACCGTAGCTAAACTCTCCACAGAGAAAGTCCTGGGCCTGTGGTAATAGGACTGCAGGCAGGCCTGTCGTCACGTCGAAGGAGTTTCTTCCATCCCGAGACCTCCCAAGACAAGACCTCACCGCGACGCTGTCATAATGACTCTTCAATTACCTCCCAGATGAGTGTGGTCATGCTGTCATTTACAAGATATATAAACATTTAGCTGCTTATATACTCAAGACCTTCTAGCTTGACTTTCCCCAACAGTGAGGTGAATCCACACGTATACTTTATGTAAGTGCTTGTCTACCGAATCTCCCTTTGGCTTGCAGCTCCCGTCCACACGCCCTCCCCATCACATACAGTAGGAGGCAAGGGTTTGATGAGATTATTACCATGCTGTGAAGGCACACGACACTATACAACAACACAAGCTCCTAATTATGTCGGGGGTGAAAATTTGGAAGTTTACTTTGAGAAGGCGTTGAATCACACAATGCGAATCTCCAAATTACATTGCATGTTCTTTTTATGTCAGAAGTGGGAGCGACCGAGGTCTTAGGGCTTTTTAGAGATCCGAGATCGCTAACGGGGGTGAGGTGGGGCTGAGGAATGGTAGCTTTTAGCCCTGGTTCCATTTCCTTTCCAATTACATGGAAGCGGGAGGCTTTGAAGAGCACTTGTGTTTGTTTACACTTGGGGTTGCTGATAGCCAGCGATGCTTTGCTGCTCAGATTTCCATATGAGGACTGGTGAGGTCATTGTCCCAGGAGTCAGGACCAACCAGCCCATGATGAGGCCAGACTCCATCACTCCTCCATTGTGCTGCTGCCACAAACACAGCAGCTTTCCATCTGTTGAATTATTCACTGTGTGGTGGCCCACCGCAATATCAGATACGCCCCACCGCAAAATAACATTTGAAATGCTTATTGCATTGTATGCACACACTTTAAATGACCCCCTGGCCAGGATGGCCACCACCACAAATAGAGGACAGGTTTACTTTATATGCAAATTAAAAAAGGGCATTTGAAAGTTGTCTTTTTACACATTAGATTAGATTAGATTAAAATGTAGTGTCATCGTACATCACAAGTACAGTACAACGAAAATAAGTTGACATCTAACCAGAGTGCAAGGTAACAGCAAAGTGCATTAACAGTGTGATTAAATGTGATTAATAGATATAATGAAGCTACTGAGTAATGTGCTAATTATTATGTACATTAAAAAGAGATATATACATATATAGATATAGTGTTGTGAAGGGCCAGATTAAACCGAATATATATATTTATTATATATATATATTTAATTGTATTTGTATATTCTCTAATATTCCCTGATATCCCTTGTATATTCCTTGTACAATATGCATTGAATATCCATTCTAGCCTACTGAACATCCCATAATAGTCTCCATTCTACTATTGGTCGAGACCTTGGTGCCAGGCTGCCATACCCCCCAGACCCAGTTCAAACGTACCGCTCAACATGTACGAACAAGTCCTAGTTCCGCGTAGGAATCTGGCTACCGCACCACTAATGGGACTATTTGTTCATAGTGCGTATATATACTGCGCTACTAAAGTAGGACTTCCTTTTCAGTCCAGTTTCTTACCCTCCAATAGAGTGACAGACGTAAAGCCTCCCCGCGACGCCACGTGTGGGAGTAAGGCCAAGTTCGGCCTACCATCGGTATTGAGACATCGTGTATATTAATATTTGAATAGTCATATTTGGCACTATATCGTCGAGTTGGACGTAGTCTATTAAGCTAATAATAGTCTGTTAATATATAGTGCTTCGTGCGGTGAGAATACTACCGTAGTCAGCACCCCATCGTTTCGGGCAGAAAACTGGCTGTTTATCCAGGATGATCGACCCCATGTGAGATTGCACCCGAGGAGCCCCAGAGCCGACGAGCGAGTGGACCTGTATACCGGATTATTCTACCGACGACAGCCCGCCTTCCCAGGCACGGATTATGCTTTGTATACGTTGATTATTCCATGGATAAAGACCCCCGACACTGCCGTGTGTTGGAACCCCCCCCCCTGGAGAGGACGCAAGGTGAGGAGACGCTCTGCAAGACGAGGTCGCTTCACGTCTCTCCTCCGTGGACCGGAGGACGCCGGCCCACAAAGAGTCCATCTGCTTTCATCTGCGGTCCAAGGATCGCCGGCGCATTGAACGGCACTACAGTGGGTTCACCTGGGATACCCTTGGCCGGATGAGGCAGCCGGACTCTACCCCCCCCCCCCCCCTTCCTACTCCTGTCGGCTTACAAGCGACCGGATTAACCCCCCCTAGTGTATCCAGTCTATAATCATTAAAGTATCATTGCTGTTATTCCTTAACTATTCCAGGTCGTATATGTACCACCTGCGCCTTCAGAGATTGGACATTCCCTATTGATATACCGACGAATACTCTTGCCATAAAAGTGCATACTAATTCCCATTCATAAATGTGATTGATTTGATTAAGTGCTTGCTCTACACACCATCGCTGTGTAGAAATAAAGACCTATTTCTAATTCGTACATTTGTGTTGGATCCGTTTCATCTACGTGACAGTGTTCATCATAATATATTTATGCCGAGTACTGGGTGGCCGAATATTAAGTACAAAGGTAGTGGTAGTAAGTATCATATCTAGTAATACAGTCAGGGAATTGTACCCCTCAGTTACATATAGTATATAGTATATATGGATAGTATATACACTGTGGGCTAGATCCACAAAGAATGGATTGCACGGAGCAAGTTGCACACTTACTTACAATTCATTATTCTAATCGATCGTCTTGAAAACCATGTCGGTTTCTCAGAACATGTGCTGGGCTGGTTTAAAACATACATCAGAGGGAGGAAATTCTATGTTAAACTAGGAGATCACATGTCTGATATATACTACAACAACTATGGAGTTGCTTAGGTCCTTTACTCTTCTCCCTTTACATGTTACCGCTGGGTGATATCATCAGAGAACATAATGTAGATTTCCATAGCTATGCGGATGATACACAACTGTACATATCTGCTGAACCAAATGATACAGCGATTAGCTCCATTACAGACTGCTTACTGGCAATAAATAAATGGATGAGTAAGAACTTCCTGAAACTAAATGAGAACAAAACTGAAATTCTAATTATCGGCTCCAAAACTAAAAAAGAAACATTAATAAAGAACCTGGGGGGACTAACCCCTTGGATCAAATATGAGGTCACTAGTCTTGGGGTTATCATAGATTCAGAACTGAACATCAATTCTCATATTAGCAAAGTGACGAAAACATCGTTCTTCCATCTCAGAAATATAGCAAAAGTACGACCATTTATTAATCAGAACGATGCTGAGAAGCTAATTCATGCATTCATATCTAGCCGGTTAGACTACTGTAATGCACTTTTCACAGGTCTCCCTAAGAAAACCACAGAGATGCTTCAGCTAATCCAAAACTCTGCAGCCCGACTGCTAACTAGAACCAAAAGGAGAGAGCACATTAGTCCAGTCAAAAGAGGATCGGTAATGCAGCCTTTATCAACTATGCCCCAAAACTATGGAACAAACTACCCCAAAACATCAGGGAAGCCAACTCGCTAGACATCTTTAAAAGACAGCTTTTCTCTTTGCTCAGGCATTTCACTGATATATATATATCTGCTACCACCTAGTGGCAAGAGGAAACATCAGGAATATCCTGACACAACTTGTATTTACCTGCACTATTCTTACCCTGCCTACTTGTATACACTGCCTATCAAATTCATGTGTCGGTTATTGCACTTTTTACTTCTTACCGATGACTATTTTAAACTGAATAATTTTAAACTAGTTTTATTATTTGCTAGATCCAAATGTGAAACACTGTGATTAATTGTATTACTGAATAGAGAGCCTATTAGGATGCTAGATCCTAATGTGAAACACCGTGATTTACCATACCTTGCTATGCTCGCTCATGCCTGTATTTTTTATGTCCGTTCTATTTTATAATTTTTAGACTATTTTTAAACAGAATCATTTTAAACTATTTTTATTATTTGTGTTACTGAAAACTGTAAGAGGAGAGCCTATTGGGATGCTAGATCCTAATGTGAAACACTGTGATTTTCCATACCTTGCTACCTGTCTATCTTTTTTATGCCCGCTTATGCCTGTATTTTTTACTGTTGTGAAGCACTTTGAACTGCAACCTCTGTATGAAAAGTGCTATACAAATAAAGTTATTATTATTATTATTATGAATTGAAAATGGGGGACCCTGATGTAAACAAGACGAAAGTCTTTCTCTGGTCTGCATCCCCTTAACAATTGTGTGTATTGAGCCATACTGTATTGTACCCATTCTGCAATCTGTTAATACAATTTTCATTCAATCAATCACCGTGCAGATTGATTGATTGAATGAAAATTGTATTGATTGCAGAATGGGTACAATACAGTATGGCTCAATACACACAATTGTGTAAATCATAATGCTGGCGAAAGACAAGAGAGTGCATAGAATGTTTGTGTAGTTCTCTTTCTTTCAGTATGGCTGCGTAACCATTGGTAACCACTTTCAAAAGAAAATGCCTAATGTCTGTGCAGTGATAGAGTAGGTAAAAACACTGCTAAAAGCACAACATTACTGTTCCACTGTGATATCCAGTAATAAGACACCATATTGTATATTTCTCATATATCAACACATAGCAACCATGGTCTCTCCCCCGTTGCTATGTACAAAACAATGGCTGCTATATTACTGGCAGCCATGCTGGAATAGAGAGAACTAGGCCTCTATGCCACATGGCAAGAGCTTCTAAACGATAAAAACCCACTTACTGACTGTTGGCACTACATCCCAGGTTGTAACGTATCAGTTAAAATTACACAAGAGTATAGTGTACTGTACACACTAATGACACTACACTGAACCAAAGGCACAAGATGCTGTCTACTTGTGTTCTGACGTTCTTTAGAGAAGAGACTGAATTTGACAGTGAACATCGCTTGATCTGGATACGGTGGTTTGTGATGTAAAATGCATGCGACAGCCTCAGGTAAGCATATACCCATAACGTCGACAACAGACATAACACAGCATCAAAACAATCCAAAGACGGGTTTCAACAATACTGTCGAATGCAAATAAGTCAAGGCGTCCAACGGGGAGCTGATCCCTGGTATCTCGTTGCAGGAGAAAAGAGACGCGCCTCCAGCAGGGGAGATGATGGCAATCTTCCCCCCAACAATAGAGACGTATCATTATCAGATGGGCTCGCAGAAAAAGCTGTAGGAGCCCAGAACTTTGTCTCAGTGCCCATCACCAGGGGAGTGGGACAGAGAGAGAGAGAGGGAGAGAGGGAGAGAGAGATAAAGAGAGAGAACGAGAGATAGAAAGAGACAGAGAGGGGCAAGATGGAGAAATGGGGGGGCGGAGATGGGGGAAATAGGTGGGAGAAGAGGGAAAGAAAGAGAGAATTAGAAATGGAGGGAGAGAGAGGAATGGGAACAGAGTAGAGACAGAGTAAGGGGGCAATAGACAGGGAGAGATAGCGTAAGTGTGCATTCAAATACAACGCAAAGCGCACATTTAGAGTCAGCGCAAATGCATACAAAGTCAAATTTAAGGCGAGCGAGAAATTCGCTAGGCGCAATGGAGCAAATGGACACGAATAAAGAGAGACACTGTGTCTGATTGATTGATTGATTGAAAAGTGTATTAACAGATTGCAGAATGGGTACAGTACAGTACAGCTCAATACATACAATTGTTAAAGGTGCTATGCATTATAAATGTCATTTTTCAGTCTCTAGCATTGTATTATAGTAATAGGAGTTCGTATCAATGTGTTTTTGGGCCTAAATACTATATTGGCGAATTCCTCAGCTACAGCCCATCCCCTCTTTGCCTCTAGTAAATCAGGTCATGTTGATTTGACGACCTGGTGCACGTCACAGGGCGCTGTTTATAGCGCACGGTGATGTGATTGGCTCTGTGGTTTTAGTAATGCCCGCCTCCATTCTTGCTACCTGCAGGGTGGAAGGTTTGTCCAGAAGATCACTAATCAGCTGAAGCCTGATGCGGTTCCCTCGGTCTTCGACAGACAGACCGGCGTTAGCTCTCGGGACTCGGGAGCGATCGCTAGCTACTTAGCACCAGCCGGGGCCGGCGTTAGCAACCGGGAGCGTCGTTGAGCATTCAGCCTGCTGGCTACCTATATCCACTTCAACCAGCGTCGCGGAGCATTCAGCCTGCTGGCTACACAGCTTGTCGGTGTGCTAATAGCCTCTGCAAGCTAACGGTAGCTGGCTCCAGGCTATTAGCACATCGACAAGCTGCTGGAGCTCCCGACGCTCGGCTGGTTGAAGTGGATCTAGGTAGCCAGCAGGCTGAATGCTCCGCGACGCTCCCGGTTGCTATCATGTGCAGGTCCTCTTCTCAGACCTGTGTGGCAAAGCACTGCACACGCATCATGCAAGCTACACATCGCTGCATGTTGATCAATGGTGGCCCACTCGGTGCATCACAGTGGGCTACTATTGTGCTAACAACAACCGCGGTGTCGGCTTGTCGGCCGGCATGAGTGCTCGATTTGGGGTGGTTCTCTCCTCCTTGTGTGCCCCCGTTCTCGCGGGTGTCCTGTCGGGGAGCTTGTGGACGCGACAACAGCGGCGGCCGTAGCGTTAGTTAGCTCATAGCTATTGTGTACCACTAGCGTTACGGCGGGCTCGAGCACCCTACGGCTGCCGCCGTTGTCGCGTCCATGGGCTCCCCGGCAGGGTACCCGTGGGGACGGGGGTGTACAGAGAGGAGATAACCATTTTGTGTCGGGCGTGCATGCCGGCCAGCGAGCCGGACGTCGGGATATGTTGTTAGCACAATAGCTACCAAGCTAAGCTATGTTAGCTTCTAACGGTGTATACACAATATGTACAACGACACAATGATTTACATTATTACAAATATGGTAACGTGGTTGTGGCTTTTACAAATAGTGGTAACATATATATAGATAGACAGTACTGCTACATCTCTATATTTATGACATACCATATTTGTATTGCTACAGTACTGCTCAGTACTGCTATGATGGAGACCAGAGAAAGACTTTCGTCTTGTTTACATCAGGGTCCCCCAATTTCAATTCATGGTAACATTTTATATATATATAGATAGACAGTACTGCTACATCTCTATATTTATGACATACCATATTTGTATGTAACCTGAAACCTAATCTCTGACGGGGAGATGGGCGGAGCTATTTGGTGGGTGGCTGTCACTCAAAGCATTCTGCCAGAATGGGTGGAGCCAAGCCAATAATAGCCTGCTTTCATGAGGCTGAAAAATGCTGGTTTTGAGTACAAGATTAGAAATATAAAACAATGATTATTTTTGGAATAAAAATTACAGATGTGTTACATAGACTCACAGGAAGTGTGTAAAGTTGCCCAAATAGTGCTAGGAATAGCAGTGCATAACCCCTTTAAGGGGATGCAGACCAGAGAAAGACTTTCGTCTTGTTTACATCAGGGTCCCCATTTTCAATTCATCATAACATATATGACATACATGACATACAGATAGACAGTACTGCTACATCTATACATTTATGACATATCAGATTTGCAAATACAGTACTGTTTGTGATACAAAAGTGTCCAGAAAAAGAGTGTATATACATTTGACGTAGAAACTGTACATTGGAGGAGGTTGGGTGGGTGGGGTGGGGTTGGGTGGGTGGGTGGGGGCTGTACATTGGAGGTGTGGGGGGGGGGGGGGCTGGGTAGGGGGGACACACACATTGTTCACTGTACATTGGAATACTGACAAAGCCTTACTTGGTAATTTACTGTACAACTAGGTTAGGACATTTGTAGGGGCCAGTTTCGAATTGCTGTCTCACGTAGGTGTTTTTGAGAGTGTTTTTGAAAGTGGGTAGTGATTCACATTCCTTTACAGCTTTGGGTAGGGCGTTCCACATTGATGTGGCATAATTGCGAAACGTGTTTAGTCCCTTGTTTGAGCCGAATCTGGGTTTAACATGATTTGTGGAGCTCCCTCTGGTGTTGTGATCGTGGTATTCACTGACCTTTGGGAAGTATTTTGACATGTACATGGGTACCTTGGTCGCGTAGTGTATCTTGTAGACCAGGCCCATTGCAAGTTGCTGTACTCTGTCGTCTACTCTAAGCCATCCTAGGTTGTCAAAGTGGGCAGGGGTGAGGTGGGTTCTAGGAGTCAGGTCAAGCAGTAAACTAGTCTGACTAGCTTGTTTTGAGATGTTTGTAATTTGTTTTTAGTGCCTTTGAGGTGCTTTGGTACCATGAGGTGCAAGCATAGTCGTAGTACCCTTGAATGAGTGCTCCTGCTAGAGTCTTCAGGGTATTCTTGTTTACCAGAGAGGAGATCCGGTACAAGAATCGAGTTCGTTGGTTGACTTTTTTTATTACATTGGATGCCATTTT
>NC_140167.1:107080376-107096285 GCF_963971535.1 Notolepis coatsorum | reverse complement strand
GATGGGGGGTTTTAAAATCCCACAACGACTGAGAATATTCACTCGATATTGACTCGAAACCGAAGAAGATTGTAAGAAACAAACACATCGTTTAACGCCATGCGTATACTAATTCAATTTGCAGTACAACCTGTAACATAGCCATTTTTATTATGTCTCGATGAACAGCAAAAATAGAATAAGAATAAGAAAAAAGAAAGAAAATCCAAGGAGAAAATATTACTTTCTTTTCTGGTTCTTTATCGAGATTGATGCCCACTTAAATTCAGGCTATGTCAGGCAGCAGCAACCTCCAGTAGACAAGGACAAATACGGAATGTGAAAAGGCCATCTATGGCTCCTTGCCTCAGAGGAGATCCACAAGGATGAAAAATGGCTCTGGTGTAATTTGGATTCTGTAAAGCATAGCTCATCTGTGGTTCAGTCAACCAACTAATGGCGCTGTATGAAACGGTGAAAAGAATGCACGGGAAAAGCATATTGTCCCTCGGTCACAATTTGTCTGAAAAAAAAGTCCTTGAACACACACACACACACACACACACACAACACACACACACACACACCACACACACACACACACACACACACAACACACACACACACACACACACACACACACACACACACACACACACACACACACACACACACACACACACACACACACACACAGTATACACACTTGCACATAAATGTTACAACGCGCAGAACATGTAAAATAAAATGAAATTATGCTTTCACGGCTCCTCTTAATATTCATAGCAATAAAGACAACTCGCTCAGACCGGCTGGAAATCACATCTTTTTCTATCAACCCTTAAAAGCTTTACTAAAATGGTAACCCCCATCCCCCACCCCAACCTTTAATATCTAATATCTCTATTCTAATGAAAACTCTCCACACATTAAAATGATTACATGGCGACAACAACAACAACCACCACAACAGACAGTGACAGATCCCCGACACTGACCTCCAGAGACTTAAAGGGCAGCCACACAGAAAGACAAAAGACAGACACAACGTCCTCCGTGTGATGCACGGTTCACCAGGGCCATGCTTTGACTGCTGAAATACAGGCAAGCAAGGTCCACAATGTTCAAAAGGACTTTTCCAAGAGGATTCATACATTAACAGTTTGAGTGCCAGCCATAACATTGGAAACCCTGTTGAATGCCAGCACCCACTTCAATGATAGCGTTGTGAACGCATAATCTCTCTCTTAATGATGGCTATGTGTCTAATCTGCCTGTCGTTTATCAATGACTTGTTTGCAGTCAACATTGTCGAAACGGATTGTTTTTTTTATCAGTTCATTTTCGTTTTATAGCATTTTGAAAGCCCTCATTTTCAAGGAAAATATATAGATTCCGTGATAAACGGCATTTACTGGAATATTCTAGCATACACAAAACGTTGTCATTTTCTGGCCTATTTATGAATCGTTTCAAATAAACGCTAGATTATCGATAGTATGTGTACTTATGCACGCTATAGAGGCGGGCTGAAAAATATATTCTCTCATTTCCTCATCAGCGATCACCGCGCACACACACACATACGCATAGGGCAAAAGCTTATTATCTCTGTGAAAACAGCTCTGATTATCCTAAGACTGGTAAAATAAATTCCTTACCTGATGTTATCCAAAAAGATTATTCCAATTCCTGATCGCCATTCCAAATATCGATCACGCTTATTGATTACAGTGTTGGTACTGTAAATACATAATCCACGCTGTTCTGATGGCCGGCGATCACTTGGTCTCTTCAGTTGGCTTGACGGAAAAGTAAAATGAGCAAACTGACCACTTCCCCCTGCATCAGTGTAAAGTAATGGGGTGCAGTACCACAGGGAGAGACGATAGGGGGCGGTATCTTCCCAATTGAGCTCAGAGAGACTCTGCAGCACTAACCCGAGGCTCGATTGATGAAATATGAATTCAAATCGCCAATAAAAAAAAAAAAAAAAAAAGGCAAACAAACGCTATATAACGTCGGGGGCACTCAACGGTCGGCATGAACTAACGACAAAACACATCCGTGGCATCCAAAGTGTTAACTCATTGACTGCCGGGAATTAGACGGGGCCCCGATCTAGCACTGCCACGCTTTAAAAGATAGGAATGCATCACCGTGTTTGTAGAGCTATAACTATATTCTATATTATAGCTATGGATACAATACTATGGCCCATTTGACATCACCTATCTATCGTTCAATATGTGAAAAAGAATACATTTTTCAATCCAAACGTTCCCGTGTTATACCGTGGTGAATATAAGTATGGTTTTAGAGCGGTCTAGGGTAATTCCCGAAATGCTGAGTTATAGCCGTATACGTCAATGCCACTATAGACGTTGCCGTTTCTTGCCTGTACACGCTATTATTCCTTTTTTTGGATCCACTTTTTCTCCTTATTTTCAATTTTCTCCCATCCCAATTTCGCCTCGCCAATTCTCCCCTCCCCTGTCTGGAACGTTGCTAGACTATGCCTCCCACTGGTCGGCTGCAGTGAGAACCAAGCCTTGCATCACGTGTCCCCTCCGGTACACGAGGAGGCAGCTGTCGCATCTTTTCACCTGAACAGCGCGATCTATCAGTGGCGAGGAGTAACGCGTGGGAGGCTCACCCTGCCCCCAATACTTCCTGATTCTGCTGTACAGGCGCACCAACCAACCTGTAGGAGTCGCTGTCCACAACGTCCAATCTCCACCCACCGGCTTTCCCACTCTCTAAAACTGCCAATATGTGTTAGTACGACGACTGGCCAAGCCGGTAGCAACGGCGAGAGCTGGGCTCGATACCAGCATCTCCTGCGTTAGTGGCGAGCGCCTTGCCCACTGCGCCACTCAGCCGCCTTACAGCTATTATTCCGAAATCAAATCTATATCATAGGTATTATGTTCCATCATTAATGCATGAAAGGGGGGGGGGGTCGTTTCTGATTATTTGATTGTCAGTAACGGCATTCGTATTGAACACTAAAAACGCTTATCAGCCCGATCGGTATAAAAGCATTGCAGGATCAATCTAAAATGTACATCAAATCGTCCTTACCTGTGATCGGGAGTATTCCAAAAATAATATTCCAATTGTTTGATCGCCATCTGGTACATCCAATGTCCATTTGGTCCACGGCATAATCTACTACAACATATGGATCGGGGATATTTGACGCGCTTCAATGGAACCGGGATAACCGTTTACCTCGCCCGACAAGGAAAAATGAAACCCGAGACATTTGGCCATTCCACAGGCCAAGATACAAGGTTACAAAGGGTGCTCGATACCGCCACCTAGCTGGGTGCAGCCGGTATTGCACTTTGAAATTCTCAGGATGATTCCCCATATTAACCCAGAGTCCGTGTGCCTGTAATGAATATACATTTTGAATAAAATAAATAACGATCAAATAACGAGTATACTCGTTGGCGTTCAACGATTGGCGCCCAATAATGAGTAAACTCATCGTTGGTGGGGAATGAGTTAAGATGCACGCAGTAAGATATTTGATCTTTGGCATTAAGGACTGTGTGGTAGAATATGTAATGTTGTCAATCAGCGACCTCTAGGCAAAATATGACAACATGGTACTGCACTTTTTGTTTTCGTCTGATGTTGGATTTCAGTGGGTATAGTGGAGGCTGGAGGGGTTGCTACTGCTAGCCACACCCCAGGCTCTGCCAAGAGAGGTCTGGAGGAATTCACAGAATAATAAGAACATAGCACCGGACATCCTCCCATTCCTAACTGCAACCATCAACTCCTCACTCAACTCGGGGGTGACCAACCCTGAACCCCACCGTCATAGGCAACTATCGTCCTGTCTCTCTTCTCTCCTTCCTTTCCAAAACACTTGAACGTGCTGTATCCAACCAACTTACTGCTTATCTCTTACAGAATGATCTCCTAGACCCTAATCAGTCTGGCTTCCGGACTGGCCACTCCACAGAACCGGCCCTCATTGCGGTCACAGAGGAACTTCACTTAGCAAAAGTGAAATGCCTCTCCTCTGTCCTGATTCTCCTAGATCTATCTGCAGCCTTCGACACAGTCAACCATCAGATCCTCCTTGCGGCCCTCACAGGAATGGGAGTGGCTAGAACTGCGCTGACATGGCTGTCATCATACCTCAATGACCGCTCCTACCAAGTGTCATGGAGAGGGACCCTGTCAGCCACCCGCCCCCTGCGAACGGGTGTCCCCCAGGGCTCGGTCCTAGGACCCCTTCTCTTCTCTCTCTACACTAAATCACTGGGTAACATAATCACGTCTCATGGCTTCTCGTATCATTGTTATGCCGATGATACTCAACTTTTCCTCTCCTTCCCTCCCTCAGATATCCACGTCTCTGAGCGGATCTCGGCCTGTCTGTCCGACATCTCCGCCTGGATGACGACCAACCACCTCAAACTGAACCTAAGCAAAACAGAATTGCTCCACCTGCCGGCCAAATCCTCCCCCCTGACCGACCTTTCCATCACAGTCGAGAATGCAGCTGTGACCAGTTGAACTTCTCTGCTCACATCGCAGCGACAACCAGAACCTGCAGATTCCTCCTGAGCAACGTCAGAAGGATCCGCCCCTTCCTGACAAAAGAAGCCACCCAATTCCTCGTCCAATCAACAGTCATCTCCCGCCTCGACTACTGCAACGCACTGCTCGCTGGCCTCCCGGCCACCGCCACCAAGCCTCTTCAACTCGTTCAAAACGCAGCGGCCCGCCTGATCTCAAACCTACCAAAGTCGGCCCATGTCACCCCACTTCTTAGGGACCTGCACTGGCTCCATGTGGATACTTGCTGCACGTATCCACTTCAAGGCCCTCGACCTAGCATACCGTGCGGCAAAGGGAACCGCTCCCGCCTACCTCCGGTCAATGGTCTCTAACTACACACCCTCAAGACCCCTACGCTCTGCATCTTCTGGCCGCCTCAGACCTACTCCTATCCAAGCTCCGGGAGGGTCATCAAAGAGAAGCCGCCTATTCTCTGTCCTTGCCCCACAATGGTGGAATGAACTACGCACCCCAGTTAGGACAGCCGAATCCCGTCCAATCTTTCGCCGTCGACTAAAGACGCACTTCTTCAACCATTATCTGAAATAATGAAAAAAAAATTAAACTAACCCTAACTAACCTTACTGTCATGCACTTGTCCTAATAAACTAACCTACACTGTAACACGCAACACTTTGATGAGCATTGTTACTCAGCTGATAGAGATGTGCCCTTCCTGATGACTTGTCGTACAAAACTTGTAAGTCACTTTGGATAAAAGCATCAGCTAAATGACTAAATGTAAATGTAAATGTAATAAGATACTAAACTCCAACCCATATGTCAGACTACAACCAAAAAAAGTTAATAAATGGCAATACCAAGCAGGGATCTTTTGCCTAGAGGTCGCTGTTTGACGGCATTACAGATTATACTTTTAAACGTGTGCAATTATATGGAATAAGAGCACAGAAGTCCTACCGAGTGCACCTTTAACTCATTCAGCGCCAGCTATTATCCTCATCCTGTAGTCAATGGGCCACGCTAAAAGATAGGCATTTTCACTGTGCGTCACGATGTTTGCAGAGCTATATCTATATTCTAGCTATGGAGACAATACTATGGCTCATTTGACAGTCACTATCTCTCGTCCAACATGTATAAAAGAGTAAATTTTTTCATGTATACGTTTGTGTGTTATCCCGTGGTGAATATTGTATAGTTTCAGAGTGATCCAGGCTAATTCGTGGAAGCTGCGTTATGGAGCACTATGTGAATTTAGTTTGAAAGTCGTTTGCGTTGCTCGCCTGGACACGTTACTATTTCCAAATAGTTCAGTTTTTTGATACTCTGATCGTCAGCAATGGCATACATTTTTAATACTACATACGTTGATCGTTGCGATCAAACTCATTGTTGGATCAAAGTAGGTTTGATGTCATATAGTCCTTACCTTTACTAGGAGGTATTCCAAAATGAATATTCCAATTGTCTGATCGCGATTTCCAGTGTTGATGTCCATCGGGTCTCTGACATGAAATGGCACAAAATATGCATCAAGTGTGCTGAACGCGTTCCAAGGTGCTCGAATGAACCATATCACTTGCCTGGGTCCAAATTCTCAACCCGGATCATATAAAATGTAACACACAGTGTGAAATAAGGTTTCAAAGGTTAGGCGATACTGCCACCTAGCAGGATTCGGCCGGCATTGCACTCTCAGGGTCTCATAATGAGTTCAAATGATAACACAGAAGTCTGCGAGAGTGTATAAGATATTAAAGGGGAACTATTTTACTATTTCTTTCACTATTTGGGCACTTTTACACAATTCCTGTGAGTCTATGGAACACCTCTGTAATGTTTTTTTCAAAAAAATTCATTGTTTTGTATTTCTAATCAAGTACTCAAAAACAGCATTTTTCTACCTCAAGATCTTAAGCCGTTTTGAGGTTGGGCTCCAACCACTGTGTGGCCTGGTGGCAACTGCCACACCAACTGCCACATTATTATGCAGCTGAGAAATCTCTGACATCACAGTCACAGATCAGCACATTTTCAGATGACTCAGTTCAGTGAGGGTGAATATTGTGAGAGGAGAATTGGAAGAATGCACCAATATGAGAATTAGAGACATAGATCCTATTAACACTTTAACTGCCGGAAGACGCTTTTAGGCGTCCTTCCCCGCCATGCTCAAGTTGCCGAGGACGCCGTAACTCGTCTTTGATATCAATATTTCAAAAATCTGTGATCGAAATCATATTTTCTTTCCGGAGCCCTGAGATGTACTGGTGAGCTCCCATCAACTGTCTAACGGTTCGAGAGCGCCATCTGGTGGCCGATCGGCAGATCGGCCAAGAGGGAGGGGCGCGCCAAACAGGAAGTGCTCATCCATATGTGCTCCGGGCACTCGCGATCGGTAGCCGGACTCCATCTCAACACACTGGATGATCAATCGCTCGCCCTAACTCAATAAACAACGTTATTTGGACGTATATAGTATTATACAACCTGGAAATGGTTCATCAGGATAAACATCCCATAATCGAAAGCGGTCTACACCACGCTGATCGTCCAACGGCGCGAGGAACATACGGTAAGATTCAGCGTTTTATTCTAACGTGTTCCATATAAACTGCTATGATGAACATATGACCCACTCTGGATGAATCATCTAACGCTGCCCACGGAATTATAAACGATCCCCCGCCCATCCGGTCATCATCAGATCATACGTAGATCATTCTAGAAGTACATCCAGTTGAAATTTTTCATCTCGCACAGATTCCTACCAAACTGTATTTCATCATCAATATAATGCATTTGGAGCTATAAATCACGTTCTGAAGAAAGCTGCAGAAAATGATAAAAACATACTTATACTTTAGACCATATTTTACTATGAATATGTGAATGAAAAAGTTTAACGTTGCTACACAATGAACAATACATATAGGACTTTGAATGGGCCCTAATAATGGCAATCTAGCAATAGGATTTAAAAGGTTATAGCCCTGCAAAGAAGGGGAACTTATCCATAGACAAATAGAGCTGGCAACAGATGGTATATCATGAATTTAACCTCCGGCAGCCAAAGTGTTAACACATTGGATGCCACAGACGCTTGTGGTCGTTAGTTCATGCCGACATTTGAATTCATATTTCATCAATCGAGCCTCGGGTTAGTGCTGCAGAGTCTCTCTGAGCTCAATTGGGAAGATACCGCCCCCTATCGTCTCTCCCTGTGTAACTGCACCCCATTACTTTAGACTGATGCAGGGGGAGTGGTCAGTTTGCTCATTTTACTTTTCCGTCAAGGCATCTGAAGAGACCAAGTGATCGCCGGCCATCAGAACAGCGTGGATTATGTATTTACAGTACCAACGCTGTAATCAATAAGCGTGATCGATATTTGGAATGGCGATCAGGAATTGGAATAATCCTTTTGGATAACATCTGATCTCAGGTAAGGAATACATTTTACCAGTCTTAGGATACTCAGACCTGTTTTAATGGAGATATAAGCTTTTGCCCTATGCCTGTGTGTGTGTGCGCGGTGATTCCTGATGAGGAAATGAGATAATCAATTTTTCAGCCCGCCTCTATAGCGTGCATAAGTACACATATACTATCGATAATCTAGCGTTTATTTGAAAACGATTCATAAATAGGCCGAAGAATTACAACGTTTTTGTGTATGCTCGAATATTCCAGTAAATGCCGTTTATCACGGAATCTATATATTTTCCTATATATAAAATGCTATAAAAAACGAAAATTAACCGATAAAAAAACAATCCGTTTAGACAATGTTGACTGCAAACAAGTCATTGATAAACGACAGGCAGATTAGACACATAGCCATAATTTAGGAGAGAGATTATGCGTTCACAACGCTATCATTGAAGTGGGTGCTGGCATTACATTTGTTCGACACGACACACAAGAGTAATAATTATTTGTGTCGTGTCATCATCACTGAGCACACTGAGCACACATTAGGAACACATGTAACGTTAGCGGCCACCACATCTACACGAACGTCTACACAACATAAAAGTTGTTTGTAGGTCGGAAATGATGGAATAGATTTACCAACAAAAAAAGGTGTTTAACCTGCTCATACCTTATTAAAAGCGAAAGTATAGACGCAGCACGGATAACTTGTGCTTCCATTCAAACAGACGGCAACAGTGCAACACACGTGACGTCAAGTCTCGCTCGCGTGAGACTTCCTCTCTAGATACTCTACCTGGCCAGGGTACTCCTGGGTCCTAGTGCCCCCCGATGTTACACTATATGTCATGCACATGTATTTTATATGTTAATACAATTCCATTTATCTTTAGTCCTAATTCTGTCACTGTTTGATGTCACAAAGAAGGGTGTATCCGAAAGCTGCCTACAACATTTGTAACATGTGATGAAAAAGTAAACAAATAATTAACTGTATTAGACACTTGTTAATGATGAATAGGCTTCACTTTAGATTGGCCCCCACGATAGCATCTGCAAATGATTTATAGATGTTTTATGAATGTCTTAACAAATCATTTGTTGAACATGAAAAATAAATGGAGATACACTATAGTCATTTTTTCATATCTATTTTTCAAAGCATCTACAAATGTGTTACTACACATTAAACAATATTATTTAATGATGAACAAATCAAGTACAAACAATGTTGATAATGAGTTATAAATAATTTAGAACTAATCTGTAAATGTTATACAAATATAGTTATAAATGATTTAATAATCATTTATGAATGTATATAAATGGTTTGTTCATGATTAGTTCATTATCCACTAATGCGTTATAGATACTTTGTAAATGGTATACAAATATAGTTATAAATGATTTAATAATCATTTATGAATGTATATAAATGGTTTGTTCATGATTAGTTCATTATCTACAAATACCTTATAAATGTATTATAACAGGGTGTTATTATAAAGTGCTACCGAAATGACGGCAACAAAAAAAAGACATTTCATCAAGCAAGGTAACTTTGGGCACTGTTTTACATTTGTGTTGTTCATATGTCGTGCTCTAGACTCTAGAGGAGACCGTAGCCTGTGAAAAAGTTACACAGCAGAGGTGTCATTTCCTGGTATAAAATCTTGAGAAACAGCCACAGGTTTTCCAGAGAAGCGCTGCTATTTTCAACCCCGGAGAAGTGGCGCGAATCTTCGCCCTAAATTAGACGCATGTTGTGTTGAAGTGTAACCTTCCTTTAACATAGCATATGGTAGACCTATGCCAATGCAGAAACATTTCCCCTACTATGTGACAAATGCTTGGGGATAAAAAAAAAAAAGAACAAATCATGCATAATGCAATCATGCTAAACATAGACCAACATAGACATGTTCCATCACTTGATGCTGAACACAGGTGAGCAGGGCAGATACCAGGCACATACTGTAAATACCAGTAGGAGATTTTACCACATCGAGTCTTGATGCACATCTGCTGTCTTCACCGGCTGGGCTCTGCGCTGAACGCTAACGCAGCTGAAAGCCTGATTAGCGCGTGAGTTCCCGAACCGAAGAATCCATCTAGACGCGCAGGTTCTTTTTTATCTGAGAAGGAGGCTGGGGGGAAATAGCCTCGTTTTATACACACACCATGAATATTTAAACTAAAAAGATTAAAAAGAAGAAGAAAAAAAACAATCTCTTTAAAATACCTCCTCCTCAGACGTGCAGAAGAGGGGCTGTGGCAAGAATAAGACCCATGCAAGTGATATAACTGATGTTGAAACGGTACCATTGTGAAATACCACGCAGCGGTAGCGGTCGTGAAAGTTCCCCCCCCCCGTCCTGTATTACCACTGCAGTGGTTGTGGTGAATACTTTCCTCAAAACGTTATATCGTGCAACAAAATCGGGTTGATTGTTAAACCAAAACATGCCTCTGAAACCACTGGTTGCCACAGACCCTTCTAGCACTCCGAGGCTCCAAGGAGAATACTCTCAGTTTTCATAAAGTGGCCCTGCACCAAAAAAACAACGCTGATTTATTTTGTACATAATCTCATACACATCGAACATTTTGGCCACGTTCATTTGGTTTGACAGTTATTGAGAGTTAATTAGTTTGAATATGGCCACCAGTGATGTCATCAGGGATCCATTGGATCCAGCTCAATGAAGATCTGATCCCATGTGACTCGATGAAATGCAGCTCAATGAAATGCTAAGGTAGCAGTCCCTATAAGACAAGGTGTTGCTATTTTCTCATCTAAATAACTTCATGGTGTTGTAATTAACACAACATAAGGTTTCAAGGATGACATCAGTGGTGGCCATAATCAAACACATTTACTCTCAATAACTGTGCAACTAAATGA
Organism: Notolepis coatsorum; assembly: GCF_963971535.1. Classification (NCBI taxonomy): domain Eukaryota; kingdom Metazoa; phylum Chordata; class Actinopteri; order Aulopiformes; family Paralepididae; genus Notolepis; species Notolepis coatsorum. The sequence continues at coordinate 107,085,418 of NC_140167.1, read as the reverse complement.
ACGTGCAAAAGCGTTTTGAGTTTTTGAACGTGTGAGATTATGTGCAGAATAAATCAGCATTGCTTTTAACCACTTCTTGCAGGGGTTGTGCAACAATGAAGAAAGCCTCTACTGTGATTGTATGCATCATTTGTCATTTATATGACCATCTAAACTTTGGGTATATTCACATTATTTCCATGGAAGAGTTTGACGTGTAGATGGAAAAAAAAAAACGATCCCACCATTACAATACATATAAATTGTTTTATCTTGTGTCATTATGAACCAAAACGAAATCTTTTTGAGGCACTGTGAACCAGAATAGTAAATGTTTATAACCCCAATTGCAGGCGCTGCCACTGTAAACAACAGTCATTTCTCAGGGAGCTTTCTAGCTTCAAACAATGTTTCAAGGACCCAATCTTCCCTCTGAGGACAGTTTGCTTATTAAAGGGCCACTTCACCCAAAAAAAAACAATGCTGATTTATTTTGCACACAAGTTTAAAATGTCTCTCCCCAAACGAATTTTTTTTTTTAACTTTGGCCATTCCCCTGGCTCTTTTATACGTTTATCGCATTTATTCTGGTCAAGGATGACCGACAGAAACAGGCTGAAAGGGTTCAGATGGGGGGGAAGACACTCTGGGAAAGGCACGGCTGCAGTCCGGGATTCGAACTCGCTAAACCCCAGATCCGTGACGAGCACGGTTGTCCCCGGCGCCGAAATAGCGCTCGAGGTACGTGGTGAGCTACTGGAGCTCCCTCCCAAACGACATTTTAAGAGTAAAAAAATACAATCTCTCCTAATAAATTACTTGTATAAACAAAACCATTATGGGTAAATGTCCACTACCAATTATTGTTAACGCGATTATCACACGTCTAAATTTACAACGGAATGACTAATAGAGGACTAGGGCAATGAGCATGTCTTTCGATACCCTAAACCATATATGCTGGAGCAGCGCTGAATATAGAGTACTACTACTGTGCTAATTAAACACACCGGTATAATCCAATGATGAGCCATTCTCCCGCGGATCCCGTTACTAATGGGTTGTAGAATTTCATCTTTTCTCAACACAGCATATGTCAACACCCAAAGCTGTAAAGGAATGTGGATCACTACCCACTTTCAAAACCTCTCTCAAGGGACACCTACGGGAGACTGCAATTCAACACTGGCCCCTGTAAATATCCTAACCCAACCCCCTCCAATGTACAGTCATTTACCTAGTATGGTTTTGTCAATAGTCCAATGTACAATTTTGTTTGTTTGTACAGTGTCTTCCCCCCCCCCCCCCCCCCCCCTCAATGTACAGTGTTACTTGTTTATACAGTGTGCCCCCCCCCCCCAACCACCTCCAATGTAGATTACCCAGTATGGTTGTCAATATCCCAGTGTACCCAACCCCCCCCACCCAACCTCCTCCAATGTACAGTTTCTACGTCAAATGTATATACTCCCTTTTCCTGACTCCTTCTGTATCACAAACAGTACTGTATTTGCAAATCTGGTATGTCATAAATGTATAGATGTAGCAGTACTGACTATCTGTATGTCATGTATGTCATATATGTCCTGATGAATTGAAAATGGGGGACCCTGATGTAAACAAGACGAAAGTCTTTCTCTGGTCTGCATCCCCTTAACAATTGTGTGTATTGAGCTGTACTGTATTGTACCCATTCTGCAATCTGTTAATAAAGTTTTCAATCAATCAATCAATCAAACACGGATCTGTGATGCGGGCTACAAGGGGTGTTTTCGACCATTTTGTCCACAAGCATCCTGAGGGAACACAAAAAAAACTAAATAAAACACCCCAGATGTGAGCCGGACACAACCGCAGCAGCTGGATGGCTCCTAGCGGAGACAGTGATTATTAGCCTTGCTGCTTACAGACACACAGCCAAGGGGGATAATTTCCCCCTCGGTAGAATTTCTCTCTTTGTACAGATTTGTAATTGCATAGTAATCACAGCTTTCGATAGGGCAGGTGGAGAATGAAGCCAGAATGAGAGCCAATCAGCTATCATAACTTCAAGTAACTATGAATGATTATCCACGAGGAACTATAAAAACTATAATTCTATCCCCAGGCCATCAGGATGCTCAATGACTCCATATTATAACAACCCATCATCTACACTCATTGCACACATCCACATGCACACACTCACTTTTAAACAAACACGCACCTTAACACTCACTTTAGACACTTTAACACTACATTATATGTATCTATTATTAAAGAGATTTGCACTATATTCATACCTCATTTGCAATTGCACCTTAGCTCAAAGTTTTGTACCACATTTTCTGCATTGTACCTCACTGTTTACAATTGTTTTACTCACTGTACTTAAATGTACCCACTGCTGCATTGCTATATAGAGCACACAGTGTAATGTCTTGACTTATGTTGACTGATTAGGTAAAGGTGAGATGTTGTGGGGGGCTACGTCTACTGCCTGTTGGGAATATAACCTTAATGTTTTTCTGGAGTGAGTTCTAGCGATGCAGGCCTCATTAAATCGGCCATTTTTCCTAACAGCCTTGACCACCCAACCCACACCTTCCTTGCCGGGTGGGAGCATTAACGGCTCTGAGTTCTATCAATGGCGGTCACATCACAAAGGATATAAGATTACTTATTTGTATTTGCTTAACCCTGTGCCCATGTGTGGTGGAACAGGCCACAAAGATTAGTCAGAGCAAACAGCCATTATAAATCCATTTAGCCAAGGTTCCAGAGGTGCGGGTGAAATGGCTTTTAGCGAGGGCCGTGCTAAATCACCCCCTGTTCAATGTATCCTCTGGATGGATACCCAGACTGCAGTAGCAGAGAGAGAGAGAGAGGGGAGAGAGTAAGACACTAATGGAGGACAGGGTGCAACGTGGAGTGTTGATACTCTCAATAAATTTGTCCTGCTACATTACACCACAGAGGGGGGGGGGGCATACAATCTGAGGACAATGTAGGCCGATCAGATGAGACTTGAGATCTATGTGTTCAGGCGGCACGGTGGTGTAGTGGTTAACACTGTCGCCTCACAGCAAGAAGGTCCAGGGTTCGATTCCCGCTTGGGGACCAGGTTTCCATGATGCCAGGTACCCAGGTGGGGTATCTCCCAGGCCTTTCTGTGTGGAGTTTGCATGTTCTCCCCGTGCTCGCAAGGGTTTCCCCCCCGATAAGATAAACCCAATGGAAAAACATGCACAACAACAGATCGCTAACGCTGTGGCGTCCTTGACGAAGACGGACAGGAGCACTTGGATTGGTCCCCTGGCGCGGCTCACGTTGACGCCTGTCTGCTCCCGGCTGCCCTTGGGGGGGAAGGACGACGGGATGGGTTAATCGCAGAGACGAATCGCATCGGCGATTCTAAAGAGACAATGCATGCGTGTGTGTTCCGGTGTGTGTGCTAAAAAAAAAACGAACCGCTGTGTGTACCACTAAAACATTGAGTGTCGTTGCATGCCGAATAAAGACCTCTGCAACAGGTCCTGCATTATTATTATATGTTAAATTAATCCTTCCATTTGCTCAGCTGTGGTAAGAATCTGGTGCTGTCGAGACCTGGGGCTTCCCCTCCTGTGTTCAGTCGCTTGCTGAGAGAGAGAGAGAGAGTGTGCCATTCTGGCCCTGATTGCACAATCAAGAGGTTTTATTATTAGATTCATCATCTGATTCCAGGTCAGCCTCCCTGACCTTCTTTTCTTTAGAGAGGGGGCGTGCAGGACATGAGCACAGGAGGGAGGCTCATCTGGAAAACTCAAAATATTGTATATAGTATATAGTATAAATGTAATCACCAACACCATGGAGAACCATTATGTGTAGGCAGGATCTCATCTGAAACATGGCAAGCGCTATAGATGATTGTCAATTTTTATTTGCCATAAATATTCAGTGGACAAGATGGTTTGCTCAAAACAATATCTGGGCTCACATCAATTTTATTTTTTTTCCATTTAAACTCAACACTTAGAACTGCCCTTTTATCAAAAATAGATCTAAATTCTTTCCCGGCAGGAAGCTGTAAGCCATTAGTCGGTCAGGCCGCTCCAATGTCCTCTTCATGTAAAACAGGCACAAACACAGATACAGTGACAGACTAGAGTCAGTGGTGTGGAAACAGTACAGCTACAGTACATCACACTTAAACTGTATGTTACGTCAAAGCCTCTGATCATCCCTGTGGCTCGACGCCATATGTCTGAGAAGAGGAACTACCTTCAGATCCACAACAAGCAAAGGCTACCTTCAGACTAAAGTGGTCCAGATGTATTTCTTCTGAGCGGCACAAGTCACATGGAATCAGATATTTTTTTAATTTGGGCCACTTTGATATGTGCTCCTAGTCAGATACGGGTCAGATTTTTTGCAACATGAGCTCAGTCTGAACAGTGACTTTTATGTCTCTTTAGATTGACATCCATCACAGTTCTGCGCTGGTGGTGGGAGTCACTATATGAATACGAACATGGAAGACAGCCGCAATGGAGGGGACAGTGGAGGGACAGTGAGGTGTTTGACCTCATACTGTAAGTATTTGGGGTTTCTGTACAAGCAAAACCTGAGGGGTCATATCGTAGCCATTGCTCCACAAAAAAGCCATAGTTAGAAATGTGGCTCTCTTTCTCCTCATCTCATTATGATCTGCTCATGCGTTCACTGGCTTCCACTGCACATCAACGTCTAAATGAAACACTGATTTCAGTGGCCTCCGTGTTTACTTGCATATGACTGCATGTGACACCTTCGTTGTTGTTCTTTTCACTCCTGGAATCTGATATTGACCGCATAAAATAATATATATATATCGGATCTGAGCAATCAATTGACGAATTGAGCACAAGCGCTGGCATTGTGAATGCAGCCAAAGTCACACCATGCCAAGTTGGCCGTGTATACATTATTCTTTTCCTGTTTTCGTATATTTTTTTTTGACAAAGATAGATGTAGCTTGATAGAATATGCGGTGCATAAACTGTACAGTTGGTCTCTCCTGGGTGATTCCATTAGCCGGCTTGGTGTTGAAGTGTAAGAGG
>NC_140167.1:107020376-107077876 GCF_963971535.1 Notolepis coatsorum | reverse complement strand
CGTATTACGGGGAGGGAAACTGAAGGGTGGGGATCGGGCGTTGTGGACAGCGACTCCTACAGGTCGGTTGGTGTGCCTGCGCAGTAGAATGAAGAAGCGACGGGGGCGGGGCCCCTCCAAAGCCCAGACCCTCGACGCTGAAAGATCGAGCCGCGCAGGTGAAAAGATGCGACGGCTGTTACCTCGAGTATCGGAGGGGACTCGTGCTATGTATGACTTAGTCCACATTGCAGCCGGCTTGTGGGAGGCAAGAAACAACATTCGAAGACAGGGGAGGGTTGAATTGGACGATATGAAAATTGGGATGGGAGAAAAAAAAATTTAAATAGGAGAAAAAGTGGATACAAAAAAAGGTCTAGTCTAAACCCAGACTTTGTTTAGCAGTCTTAGCTATAGGCACGGTTGGGTAGTAACTAGATTACAGTAATCAAATTACAAAAAACGTCTGGCAACTTCTGGTATCGGTTACAATTACTGAAAATAAAACTAGTGACTACATGTTGGATTACTCAGAAGCACCTTTGAAAGAGGGGGAAGGCGTACTAGGGGTAGTGGTTGAGGAGGTAGAGAGCAGTGGTCTGGTAATCCAAAGTTTCCTGGTTAGATTCCGGCTGCCCCTGGCAGCGTGTCGAAGTGTCCTTGAGCAAGACACTTAACCCCCTAACTGCTCCCGATGAGCAGGTGGGCACCTTGCATGGCTGCCTCCGCCATTGGTGTGTGAATGTGTGAGTGGATGGATGAATGTGAGGCGTAAATTGTAAAACGCTATATAAATACAATCTATTTACCATACTGATGGTGAGATTAAGGACACAGACATCATGACTGTAGACGATCATAATAACATTATTCAAATGGCAGTCTGGAGATTCCGTTTTACCCTCCAATCCTGTAGCCTACTGTAACTTTACAAGACCAAGTAATCCTAAAGTAATTACATTTATTCAGGTTACGGTTTTGTTTAAGGTAATTCAATCGATTACTTTAGTAATTACAACTGCATGCGGGTAATCTGTAATGGAATCCATTTTAAAAGCAACCTCCCCACCCTTGACTCTCGTTAATATTAATAGCACCATGGCCTTCGGAAACCATAGCTTTTACCTGCTCTCCCGGGAATATCGCCTTGCTGTGTGAATCTGAAATAATAACGTGTGAACCGTTTATTTAAATATGACATTTAAGCCTTGAAGCATGGAATCACAAGAGTCCAACCTCGATGCCTATGATCACATTTTTGTTCTAAGTGAAATATCTCAGCCACATTTAATTAGCTTGGCCCCGTTTGCTTTTTGCCTGAGGCAAAAAAAATGTAGTGACTGACTTGCTGGTCCTCCCACCTGAGAGGTACAGTAAATAAAACATACAGCGCACCCCCCTGTTACAGATTACAAGATCTCTGTGTGTGTGTGGGGGGGGTAGGGAGAGTGAGAGGGGAGGGGTATTTTGTACAAACCACATTCAAAAGTAAAAAAAGGGGATATATTTGTGCATATTGCCAAATTTCATGAAAGTAGAGATGCAAATTGCTGACAGAAAGTTTTGGGGGATGTAATCATTTGAGACGGCTGCACATATGTTGCATAGTCTCTTTAGTGTCATAACATCAGAAAACAAATGCGTACATGTATAGAGCTAAACAGATTCCCCCACGACACATTCTGCTATCGTTTACTGTGCGTCTCTGCCAAGCTTAACATATTGACTGCCAGGGATTAGCCTTATCCTCGTAGCTAGAGCGCCAGCTATCTAGAGCCTATTTTCACTGTGCGTGACGATGTTTGCCGAGCTATATCTATATTCTATATTATAGCTATGGATACAATACTATGGTTATTTGACAGTAACTATATTCTGTCCAAGATGCAAAAAATAATGCATTTTTTCATGTATACGTTTGCGAGTTATCCCGTGGTGAATATTGTATAGTTTAGGAGTGATCCGGGATAATTCCTGAAAAGCTGAGTTATAGGGCACTACGTGAATTCTACTATAAGCGTTGGCGTTTCCTGCCTGGACACACTACTATTTCCAAATCAAATTTATATAATAGGTATTATGTTTCATCATGAATGCATGAAAGGGGGGGGGGGGGGGTCGTTTTTTTATGCTTTGATGGCCAGTAACGGCATTTGTCTTAAACACCACACACGCTGATCTGTTACGATGGGGTGGCAAGGGAAGGAGAGGAGAACCCAATATGCGGAATGAAGTGGAAGGAGGAAACGGAGACGGCAGTTTGCTCTTTTCAAACACTGTGTTCCTTTTATTATAAGAACCGTGAGATCGATACTAGGTCACAAGACCAAAACACAAGTAAAGAGGCTGATAAATAAACAAACATAAAGACGGGCGAAGGTAAGTTACAAAAGAACATAAAAGGCAAACTGAGAACTCGAAAATAAACAAGCAACAAAACAGAACACTAATATACACTTACTTAGACAGTACAACACTACAGGGCAAGGACGACGTCGACAGGAACAGGGTTAACGGAGGAATGTCACCACACAGAGAAGCAGACCGAACACACATATATACACAGACTAATTACAAGTGGCCACACCTAGCCAGGCCAGTCTAAAACACACAACAACCAACTAAACACAAAAGCAATTGCAAAACCACAAGCAGACAGGGGAAACAGATCACACAAGGGAAGAGACATTCAATAACACACACCATGAAATAACATTAATTATATTTATCAATATAGTCAATATCGGTGTGATGATTGCCTGCACCATCTGGGTCATCTGGCCACTAGAGGGAGGTAGGAGACCAGTGTTCCTACTGTGACCACAATTTACATTGTGGCCACTGTTTCCATTCTCCTCCCTGGAACCGTTACACTGATCAGCTGGATCGATATGAAAACATTGTACGATCAAGCTGGAATTGACGTCAGATAGTCCTTCCCTTTGATCGGGGGTATTCCAAAAAGAATATTCCAATTGTCTGATCGCGATTTCCAGTATTGGTGTCCATCGTGTCCTCGACATAATCCGGCACACACATGCATGGAGGGTCATTGGACGTGTTTCAATGTGATCGGGTGAACCGCTAGACTCGCCTGACCCAGAATATGGCGCCCGGAGGGATTTAAGTGTAACACCTGGTGTGAAGGAGGGCTTCAAAGGGTGGGCGATACTGCCACCTAGCAGGATGCGGCCGGTATTGCACTCTGGTGATCTCAGAATGATTCCCTATGGTAACCCTGAGGTCCGTGTGCCTGAAATGAATAAAAATATTGAATAAAAGAAATAACGACCAAAACCAGAGATATCTTGGGTCTGGCGCCGAATATCTGTTTTCATAACAATGATTGTATTGTGTATGTAGACAAAACTTTCTTTGGAGTTTCATGCTTCCACTTTTTTCTTCCCACACCTGTCTTAGAACACAGCTATTCTGAGAGAATACTTTGGGTGCATTTCATATTTTCTAAAGAATGAATGGACACATCCCGGTCTCTAGGTCTTCCATACAGGGTTGTCCTTTGAGTCCCGGACTTTTCACGCTTTCCCTCAAACCATTAGCCCAATTTATAAGACAAACAGAAGAAATCGTCCCTATAACAATTAAAGATACCCCACACAAAATTGCTCTTTATGCGGACAACTTACAAATTTTTATGCAGGACCCCTCCCAATCTGCCACAAATGTACTGTGAGGGCTGTGTGTATGTGTGTGTGTGGGTCATGAGCAGATAACAGGGACTCTTAAAGTTATCCGTAAAACGGACAACCACTAGACTGCTTACGCAGATACTTTAGGAGAGGGGAAAAATTAAACAACAGAAAACAACCTTTACAGGTGGAAATCTCAAAGTGAGTAATTAAGAAAATAAATCAAGTCCCAAAAAACAGGACTACTCTCAATAAAGAGGTATAGTATAAAAGTAAATAAGCCAAAAGGACACCTCCTAATAAAAGGAGTTTATATTGGAAAAAGTAAAACAATAAACCTCCACTAAGGGAGTTTATGTGTAGAATCACGTGAGTAGCCTAAAATAAGAATGACTACCATAAAGCTCAATTCTGAATCAGAAATCAGACTACACTTCAATATAATGAACGTGACCAAAAGGACAGCCAACACTAGGAAATGAAAAAGCAGTTGACACTGCGATCTCCAAACTTAAATAGACTCCACATGGCCATAGGCACAGCTGCACTGCATGAGCTGTAATCAAGCCCACACACCTGCCGACCCATGAGGCAATTAACCACAGGGAACAGGGATTGACAGCTATCCCTCACAGAGAGGTGAAATAAGGCAAAAACCATGACAGGACCCCCCCTCTAGAGGGCAGCTCCAGACGGACCCTCCGAGACACGTCTCCGAAACTCCCGAACAAGCTCAGGGTCCAAGATGTCCCTGGCCGGAACCCACGTGCGCTCCTCTGGCCCATAACCCTGCCAGTCCACCAGGTACTGTATACCCCTACCAACCCGCCTACTGGACAGGATACGCCGTACCGTATACACAGGTTGGCCATCAACGAATCGAGGGGGAGGTGGAGGTCTCTCTGCAGGAACCAACCTGCTCCTCCGAACCGGCTTAAGGCGGGATACGTGAAATGTAGGGTGCACCCTCATCGACGAGGGTAACCGAAGACGCATCGTGACTGGGTTTATCTTGCGAACAATAGTGAAATGGCCCACAAAACGCGGAGCGAGTTTGCGCGACTCCACCCGTAATGGAAGGTCGCGTGTGGAAAGCCACACCTGTTGGCCCACACGGTAGGAAGGCGCATGGCGACGGTGTACATCCGCCGACCGCTTGTGCCGGGCCGCAGCACGCACAAGAGACAAACGCACCCTCTTCCATGTTGCCCGAGACCGACGGATAAACGCCTTGGCAGATGGCACCACCCCCACGTCCCTCTCCTGTTCAGGAAACAGTGGAGGCTGATACCCAAACTGAACCTCAAATGGGGAGAGACCAGTGGATGCATTGCACAATGAATTATGTGCATATTCTGCCCATGCCAGTTGGTGACTCCAAGTGGTCGGATTGGAGGAGGCCAAGCAGCGAAGCATACTCTCCATAGACTGGTTGGTGCACTCTGTTTGCCCATTGCTCTCCGGGTGGAACCCTGATGACAGGCTAACCGTCGCACCCAGTATAGCACAGAATGCCTTCCAGAACCGAGCAGTAAACTGGGGTCCACGGTCCGACACCACGTCCTGGCAGATGCCATGAATTCGGAAGACATGGTCAACCACCAGTTGAGCGGTCTCCTGAGCAGATGGCAGCTTGACCAGCGGAATGAAGTGAGCTGCTTTGGAGAACCTATCCACCACCACCATGATGATGCTGTGACCATCAGAAGGAGGCAGACCAGTCACAAAATCCATGGCGATGTGGCTCCACGGACGACTAGGAATGGGCAAAGGATGAAACAGCCCTGGTGGTGACTGTTGAAACTTTGTTCCATGCACAAACGGGGCAGACTGCCACAAATTCCCGAATGTCCTTCATCATACCAGGCCACCAGAACCTTCTGGCCAAGAAGTCCTCGGAAATTAAACCGAGGAAAAACAGTGACCAGCGAGCCTGTTGCGAGTTTCTCCTCTGAGCACCCTGGATATATTCCAATTTTATGGTCTGTCCAGACTGTGAATGGGTGTTCAGCTCCCTCTAGCCAATGGCGTCACTCCTCCAATGCCAACTTGACTGCCAACAGCTCTCTGTCCCCAACATCATAGTTTCTTTCAACCCGCGAGAGCCCACGTGAATAGTATGCACATGGGTGTACCTTACCGTCGGACGATGAGCGTTGAGACAGAATAGCTCCGACTCCAAGCTCAGAAGCATCCACCTCGACGATAAATGGCAGGGATGGGTTAGGAGTAATGAGGATAGGCTCAGAACGGAACCTTCTCCTAAGCTCAATGAACGCTGCCTCAGCCTTGGGAGTCCACTGGAAATGGGAAGGTGCTGTCTTCCTGGTGAATGCAGTGATAGGTGCTACCACTGAACTGAAATTACGAATAAACCTACGGTAGAAGTTTGCAAATCCTAGGAATCGTTGCACCTGCTTGACCGAGACGGGTGTAGGCCAGTCTGTCACTGCTGACACCTTCTTGGGGTCCATTTGAATCCTCCCCTCAGATACAATGAATCCCAGAAAGGACACAGAGCGGACATGGAAGGCACACTTCTCAGCTTTCACAAACAACCATGCATCCAAAAGGCACCTCAAGACCTGCCTGACATGTTTGACATGGTCAGAAATGGACTTGGAGAATATCAGAATGTCATCTAAGTAGACGAAAACAAACTTCTCCAACATCTCCCTGAGCACGTCATTGATTAACGCCTGAAAAACTGAAGGGGCATTAGTAAGACCAAATGGCATCACCAGGTATTCGTAGTGACCATTATGAGTGTTGAACACGGTCTTCCACTCATCCCCTTGGCGTATGCGCACCAGATTGTAGGCATTGCGGAGATCAAGTTTGGTAAAAATGGATGCCCCCTGGAGGCGTTCGAACGCCGAGTTCATCAGGGGAAGGGGATACCGGTTTTTTACTGTAATGCTGTTCAGACCTCTGTAGTCGATGCAGGGTCTCAGTCCTCCATCCTTTTTTCCCACAAAAAAGAATCCAGCACCCGCAGGTGAAGTGGAAGGTCTAATAAAACCGGTAGCCACAGCCTTCTTGATGTAGGTGTTCATAGCTGCACTTTCGGGGACCGACAACAAGTACAAGGAACCACGAGGGGGAATAGAGCCCGGCTGCAATTCGATGGCGCAATCATAAGGTCGGTGCGGTGGTAGGATGCTAACCCTTTGTTTGCTAAACACCTCACTGATGTCAGCATAGACAGTGGGAACTCCCTCTGGTAACGGGTGTGACTCCACGCTCATGATGTTGGTGCTCTCCATGAGGGGGTCAACTGTACAGGTAAGCGAGGAGAAGTCCTCACACAGAGCCTCTAAACTGTCTAAACTGTCCTCCGCCAGAACCTCCTCACCAAGGGAGTCCCAATCAAACTGTGGATCCCATTCCAAACTCCCATCCTGATCGACAGATGGCTGGGAGTGCAATGGTTGAGAGAGTGGGCTCTGGAAACCAAGACCACCCAATGCTTCAACAGGATCACAACCGCTCTCACTAAACTGATCATAACTCATGGGTGACGGAGGAATTTGGAAACAACGGTGATGGCATTGGGAGCCCCACTGCATGACAGTGTCCCTCTCCTCACCCCAATTTATCTGTGGCTTGTGTTTACTAAGCCAAGAATGACCCAGCACAATGGGATACGTGGGGGAATCCACCAAAAATAATCGAATGCGCTCAGAATGGTTCCCATAAGCAACCCTGCATAGATAAATAATTGGTTCTTTTGGTGACACTGCCTGTACCCAATGGCCGTCCATCAAGCGCCATGACACTACAGGGCTTATGGAGGGAATGTACAGGTATTTTAGAGTCCTCAGCCCATCTGGAATCGATGAAACTGTCCACTGCCCCTGAGTCTAAAAAGGCGTCAACCTTAACACTTTAATCGCCGGAAACGCCGAAACTCGTCATTGCCCGCCATGCTCATTCTGCCGAAGACGCCGTAACACGTCTTTGATATCAATATTTCCAAAATCTGTGATCTGTGATTAATGTACCAAAAGCACTAAGCCGCTTGCCATTAATATTAGTCTAAGAAAGCAGTTAAAAAGAATGGTCTTCGTCGTTGAGTTGTGGATTGTCTTTGTTTGTCTGGTGACAAACAAAGAGGTTCTGTTCTCGTTCCAAAAAGCTTCTTCTCCGTGTTCCTCTGCTCGCCGTCCTCTCTGTGTATCGGGAGGTGTGTTCTTGTGTCCGTTCCGTTTCTGTGTGTCTCCCACCTTCCCATTATATCCATGAGCGAAATCCCGGCGTGACGTCACCAAGTGACCTCACCCCTATGATTTTCACCCAATCGCAAGCATTCACAGTGTATTTGAAAAGGAGGTGGGTTCTAAGCAGACCAACTTACTTACGCCTTTTTTAAGTCAGAGAGTTGAATTGCCTGAACTAAACTTAATACCTTTTAGTATTTACGCTTCAAGATATATCCAATTGATTTGAGATTGATTTTCTAAATACAGACATATTACTTTTAACTAATATAATCTTTATATGAGATGAGAATCACCGTCTGTTACCATCAAGCCCAGTTTCAAACCTAGGTAAAAATCCAGTTTGGTTTATATAAAGGCTTGATTGTAACCTCGATGACTTTCTGTCATAAACACAGCATTTTCATATCATTCTGTTCAGCATAATTAGTCCAACCTAACAGTAATATTTACATGTATTTCACATTGATGGTCAGCATCCTAAATCAGTAAAAACACCATTAAGTTATTTAACCATAATTTCTATTTGAAACTCCATACTGATCAGACCAGTTGGGTTACACCTGTGTCCCCAGGCCGCGGGGCAGGAGATAGCGGCTACATGTGATGCGGTCACATTTTGTTTTAGCTGTTTGCCCACACCCATTGTAAACAGTTGCTGTGTTGTCCATCCTGTTACAGCTGCTTAACGGAAACCTGTTCTTTGGCCGTTCCCAACTGCTAACAGCACTTGTATGTAAATCCACCTTTGTGGTGAGCACAATGTTAATCAATCTCTGTAAACACATACACCCTATGAACTAAGTCACCATAATACTAGACACATGATCCATTCATTTTGCACATGACTTAAGTACATATTAGGATTTATGGTTATCAAATAATACTACACTTATATTCACAGCGCTATAAAATGAGAACCTATTGGTGGATTTTTTTTTTCTTTAAGCCATTTTGAAGGGTCGGTTTATGAACTCAATTGACAATGAGAATGGACAGATAGCAATACTATAAAGTTTAGATTTAGCTCTACAAAAAGCCACATGTTTGTTTACATTCCCCGGTCCTCTTGACATTAATTAGACTCAGCCCAGTGGTCGCGAAAGTGTTAACACTTTGGCTGCCATGGGTTAAATTAATGATATACCATAGATTGCCAGCGCTATTTGTCTATGGAGAAAGTCCCCTTCTTTGCAGGGCTATAACTTTTTAAATTCTATTGCTACATTGCCATTATTAGGGCCCATTCAAAGTCCTATATGTATTGTTCATTGTGTAGCAACGTTAAACTTTTTCATTCACATATTCATAGTAAAGTATGGTCTAATGTATAAGTATGTTTTCATCTCTTTCTGCAACTTTCTCCAGAACGTGATATATAGCCCCAAATGCATTATATTGATGATGAAATACAGTTTGATGGCAATCAGCGCGATATAAAAAATTCCAACTAGACGTACTTCTAGAAGTTACTACACGTCATCTGATGTTGACCGGATGGGCGAGGGGGCGTTTATAATTCCGTGGGCAGCGTTATACCAATCATCTAATGTGGGTCAAATGTTGATAAAAGCAGTTAGTATCGAAGATGGTAACGTTACACGCTGAAACTCACCCCAGTCTCCGCGCGCCGTTGGGCGATCATCGTCGAGTAGAAATTTTATCATTATGGGATATATTATTACCCGGTCCATCTCCAGCTTGTATAATGGTATATACGTCCAAATCATGTTGTTTATCGAGTTATTGGCAATCGATCGCTATGTAGAGTGACGAGCTAGAATGCCGGAACCTATCCCGAGTGGCCGGAAGCAATACGGACATGTAGCACAACCTCCACTGTGCTTCCTGTTAAGCGGTTGCGCGATCGGCCACCAGATGGCGCTCCTGAACCGCCAGAGAGCTCAGTGGGTCCTGCTGGTGGTTCTCAGACCAGCGGAGGGACATTATGGATCAGATCGCAGATTTTTGAAATATTGATATAAGGACGCTGTACAGCGTCCCCCGGCAACTTTAGCATCGCCAGCAATGACGCTGTAAAGCGTTTTTAGGCAGTCAAAGTGTTAAGGGGATGCAGCGCAGAGAAAGACGTTTGTCTTGTTTACATCAGGGTCCCCCATTTTCATTTCATAGTGACATTTATGACATACACAACATACCTGACATCATGACATTTATGGCATAGGGACATACAGGTATATAGTACTGTTACATTTGTGACATATACGATATGCAAATATACAGTACTGTTACCCATAGATCATAACAGTGAATATATACATATATACATATGATGGGGTATTGGCACGTTTCTCTTCTTCTTCTTTTCTTCTCTTTTTATACTGCGACCCGGATGGCTTTTGTCTCTTCATAGTTCTCTAACGTTAGTCTTTCTTTCCTCGACGCTCAATTCTATAAACACTTGACCGATACCCATCAATGCACAGCGCTCTAGCATGTTCTGACTGTGAACACCTAAAGCCGAGGCTCAGATCGACTGACCGCTTTAGATTTTTGGCTCATTTTCCCTTATGTTAGAAAATTTTTTATGTACAAATAATGGTTGCAGATATAGAGGGGGGCGCCAAAACCTATATCGCCTGTAGGAAGCTCCGCCCCTGGACATATGTAACCTGACAATTCCACTAACACTACTCCTAAATGATATATCACTACTGCCGGCCTCCA
Organism: Notolepis coatsorum; assembly: GCF_963971535.1. Taxonomy (NCBI): domain Eukaryota; kingdom Metazoa; phylum Chordata; class Actinopteri; order Aulopiformes; family Paralepididae; genus Notolepis; species Notolepis coatsorum. The sequence continues at coordinate 107,067,339 of NC_140167.1, read as the reverse complement.
TACAGCAAAACAAATAATTATTTTCATTCATTCAAAAGAATCCACGAGAAAGTAAAGGCCATGATCTAGCGGTGAAGTGGGGTCGGGTTGTTGGTCCTGAGGGGTCCTGGGGTGTGGCGGTGGGAGTGGGGGAAGAAATGTTTTTGTGAAATGTCTTTTGTAATGTCTGTGGTAATATCATTTTATATTTTTATTAGTGGTGGGACTCGATTACACATTTTTATCGAATTAATTAGAGACTTTATAGTTAATTAATCAAAATTAATCACATTTAAATCGCATATCAATATTTGATGCGAAAAGCAAAAATGTTCAATTAAAATGGATTTGGGTATATGAGTGAATAAATTAATATACATTATACATACGTTTACGCATGCAAAATCCTGTATTAGCTACTATACAGACCAACAGATAAATGCAATATATATATTTTTTTATCTACTTTTTCTCCCCATTTTTAAATTTTTCTCCCATCCCAATCTTCGTATTATCCAATTCTTCCCTCCCCTGTCTCGAACGTTGCCAGACCATGCCTCCCACTGGTCGGCTGCAATGTGGACGAAGCCTTGCATCACGTGTCCCCTACGGTACACGAGGAGGCAGCCGTCGCATCTTTTCAACTGCACAGCGCGATCTCTCAGTGGCGAGGAGTAACGCGTGGGAGGCTCACGCTGCCCCCGATACTTCCTGATTCTGCTGTACAGGCGCACCAACCGACCTGTAGGAGTCGCCGTCCACAACGTCCGATCCGCACCCACCGGCTTTCCCACCCCCTAATACTGCCAATTGTATTAGTATGAACAACCAGCCAAGCCGGAAGCAACGCTGAGAGCTGGGCTCGAACCCAGATCAATGCAATTTTTTACAAATTTTGGAATAATATATATATAGCGCAAAGGACCTTTTGTAAACTCAAGCAGTTTCGAGGGAAAAGTAAAACGCAGTACTTTCAAGTACATTCCAGAACAGTTGACCATTGGGGGAAAAAAACTCTTGATTGATCTCAATTTCTCTTATTTTTTCAGTATTCTGTATGAACAAACCAGACTAAGAAGAAAAGTAATTTGCGATTTATTATACTTTATACTTATAGCACATGCATGAGTGTGGTCTCCTTTGAAAGGTAACATTGTTCTTACATAATAAAGAAAAATCATCATTCGATTAAATGCATACATTTTTTTTTACTTTTAATTCTTTCTGTAGTTAATTAATCGAAATTAACGCAATAAAGTCCCATCCCTAATTTTCATATTCTGTTTTTATTATTTATATTTATTGTCATTATTGTTGTTATTATTATTGCTGTTGTTGTCCTGTGAAGTCTTGTTTATTATTATTATTATTATATTATTATTATTATTATTATTATTATTATTATTATTATTATTATTATTATTATTATTATTATTATTATTATTATTATTATTATTATACTGTATTGTGTTTGTCTTGTTTCTTGTGAAAGAGATAAAAAGAAAAGAAAAAATTTGAAAAAAAATAAAATGAATGGACACAACACAGCTGGTCTTGAAGAACACATCTGTTTGCTTTTGGCAATGCTAGCAGAGTCCCCCCCCCCCCCCCCCCCCCCCATCACACACACACAGCCACATGAGCTAAATGAAGGTCAGGCCTTGGCTAATGTGAAAAGTGCCTCCATCAGAACTTTGAGCGATGAGGAGGTGCAGAAGGAGAACATCTTTGCTATCAGGGACTGGGGCCCCCAGCTGTAAAGGATTTCTCGCTCTTTGGTTGAATTCGTTTTTCAACCCCACCAAATATCTCGTCTTCTCTGCCCCAGTGGAGCGGACATGCAGCGCGAGGCCGGTCTGAATAGATGCCACAGGAATCAAGATGGCTATCTTCTTAGCTTAAGAGAGTCAGTACCAGCTCCATGTCAGTCTCCCAGGTTTTCTGTGTCCCTGTTTCACTCCGAGCCCTCAAGCCGGCGACTGTCTCATTCAAAGCAACCGATAGAGCAGTCGTCTCTTCATGTGCCCATCGGATCACATCTGTCCCAACGCTTAGCAGGTAGATAGAACCTGACATAGTATGTGGGAGTAAACAATCTCTGATATCTTTGCTATCATGGACATGTGTGGCACGGTGGTGTAGTAGTCACCTCACAGTAAGAAGGTCCTGGGTTCAATTCCCGCTAGGGAACCAAGTTACCGGGTTTGCGAGGTGCCCAGGTGGGGGAGTTTGCATGTTCTCCCTGTGATCGCAAGGGATAGATAAACCCAATGGAAAAACATGTAGAACAGATCGCTGATGAAGACGGTCAGGATCACTTGGATTGGTCCCCGGGCGCTGCCCCACGCTGCAGCCCATATCTGCTCCCGGACGCCCTTGGGGGGGGAAGGACGGCGGGATGGGTCAAGCACAGAGACAAAATTGCATCGCCAATTTTTATAAAATGTTTCCTATGTGTCGGCCATCGCATGTGTGTGTCGCTGCATGACTACTTTGCAATGCGTGCTACGAATAAAGACGAATAAAGTCCAGTTTAATAATGTGTAAATTAATGCCAACAACCCGTCTCTACGCTCTGTCGCACTTCGTCCTCGCCAGGCGCACCCTCCCGCTCACTTTTTGACCCATAAAAAACCGGGTTAGACCCACATGTATGTGAACTCATCTAAACTGCTACGACATTCCTGGAGTGGAGGACCAACATTCACTTAAAGGGGAACTATTTTACTATTTCTTTCACTATTTGGGCACTTTTACACAATTCCTGTGAGTCTATGGAACACCTCTGTAATATATATATTTTTTTTATTCATTGTTTTGTATTTCTAATCAAGTCCTCAAAAACAGCATTTTTCTACCTCAAGATCTCGAGCCGTTTTGAGCCTGGGCTGCAGGTCCAGGTCCAGCCACTGTGTGCAGCTCATCTTGTATCTCAACATTAACATGCAGCGGTGTCTCTCTGACATCACAAATCATCACATTTTCAAATGACTCAGTTCAGTGAGGGTGAATATTGTGAGAGGAGAATTGGAAGAATGCGCCAATATGAGAATTTTGAGACATAGATCATATTAATATAAGTTCACATAGCTAGGAAACAATGCTAAACACTCAAAAAGGCCATTTATAAGATAGTTCCCCTCTAAGCGGTGGCAGGAATTCATTCTGTTTAGCTTTCTAGTAATGTATTGTGCATCTTGAAACAGTACTGAACATTTGTGATGTCACAGTGTCATAATAGAACCTTCTAGAACATTTGTGTATCTATATATATTCAACATTTCTCTCAGAAGTTCTCATTGTTCATCTTGCGACAGGACTGAACAGATAGACTAAACAACATAGATTGAAGCCTGCATTTCTCAACCAAGGTGCCTTGCCTACCGTTTTGCTGTGGAAAGAGACAACACAGAGACAATACAGACCCTCTCCCGTTGGCCGGCGGTGCACAGGCATCACCCACACTTTCCCCGTGCGGAATTGTCTAGTTTTTTTTATTATTATTTATTTTCAATTTATGTTCGAAATAAATAAACGCAATGGCGGAAGGACAACGTTTGACCCGGACGCGGTTAGTGATGACCATCTAAGATGACGCTGAGGCAGCGGCAGAAGAGTGCCACGAATAAAGCATCCAGAGTGACGTTAATAATGTCTGCAGAGGCCTCTCCAGACTCCAAGTGCCCCATCTGCTTGGACATATTCGACAACAGATCCCACCCGGATGTCTGCCTGCACAAGTTCTGCTTCCGCTGCATCAACGAGTGGTCCAAGAACAAAGCAGAGTGTCCTGTATGCAAACAGCCATTCAACTCAATCAACCACAGTATAAAATCGGACAAGGACTTCAAGAAGTATGACCTACAGCTACAGCTGATAGATAATGGCTCCTTTGGAAGTATTGGGGAGAGGAGGACATCCCCGCCTCCAGACAACGGGGTCTTGGTTGAGGCCGTGGGAGATCTGCCTCCCACGGAGTCACTGGCGACCTCACCGATGTCAGTGCCCCCGGGTGTCGGGGAGGGCGAGAGCACTTACGCCGCTCCTCCCTCCCCGCCCCCGGTCTTCCGCACGCGCCGAGGCCGGGCAGTTGTTCCCCCCCGCCGGGGGGATTTTGACTATGGGTGAATTCTGGGGGGGCTTGTGTAGTGATTGTAATGGTACATAATTCACCCACGGAACTATTGTTAGGAACATTCTAGAACATTAGTTCCGCCTGAACATTCTGGAACGTTTGTGATGATGTCATGGCATCATCACACTGAAGGTTATGTTACCACTATGGGACTATTTATATCTGGGCTCTAATTAACTGACATTTTGAAGAAAAAAAAGGCAGTTGGAGCCAAGTGCACTCCAGGAATGTTGTTGAAGGAGACCTCATGGTATTTCACTGGCGGAGACTTTACCACCACACTCTCAAGGCTGGGCTACCGCCCAAAGTTATGCCCGCTTATTCTTTATTTACCTTTGTTCACACATGCACGTCAGACATGACTGATTCTGTTAAACACATATTCTCCTCTTTTAAGTGGTGTCTCATTTAGTGCAAACTGGTGGCAAGAAAACTAGCAAGGCTAGGTTCTTGTTTTAGGGGGGTTCCCGATAAGATAGGCCTGGTGCTGGAGGCATACCCACACATGTGCACCGGAGAGCTGCACTTCCTTCTTCTCAATATAATCATTTCTTACAGAGGTTCTCAAACTACGGGTTGCGACCCAAAGTGGGGTAGGTGACAGTGCGCATTGGCAAAACATTTTTAACTCAGAGAAGAAGCGCATATTTTCTTTGCAGAAAAACCAACCCATTGGCAGAGAAAGGTGCTGATAATGAGCTCCGTTAGTGGCACTCCAGGATAATCAGCAGAGATTTTGTTCATTACGCATGACACAGCAGGCCACTGTCTGAGCAGGAAGCTCTCATGAGCAGGAACCACTCAATGATCTTTCGTGTGACGAGCTACTGAAAGTCAAGTTCACTGGACAGGCCCTCGCAAAGTTCTGGATATCAGTCCGGAACGAGTACCCAGTGTTGTGTAATGCTGCGCTGAGAAAGCTTGTCACCTTCGCATCAACATACCTCTGTGAAGCCGGATTTTCAGAGTAGAAGCGGATCTCCGCCAAAGCACACATGAACGCAATTTATTTTCATGTTCTGGCAGTGAATACATTGAATCTAATCTAATCTTAAATCTAACAAATGTTATTGTATTGTTATTATATTGCACAAGAACAGTACAATGGAAATAAGTTGGCGTCTAACCAGAGTGTAAATGTAACAGTAAAGTGCATAACAATAGCATTGGCAGGGCTGTACGCTAAGCTTTTTCACTAGGGGCACACTTGCCCCTAAATGAGAAATTTAGGGGCAAAAAATATTTTTTAGGGGCAAATTTTTTTATAACAATTTTACCATTATAGTGAAAAAAAATATGTTCCTCCTGCCTCATTACTGTGGTCCTTTTATTTAACATTTAAGTGCTTTTGTTGTCAGGTTTGTATCTTTTATAATGAACCAACTGAACTTCATATTACCACTAGGGATGGGAATTGATAGGATTTTATCGATACGATTCCATTATCGATTCTGCTTATCGATTCGATTCTTTATCGATTCCCTTACCGATACCTGATCAATTTATAATTTAAATAAATAAATTGGAAATGCAACAGAACTACATTTAGTCATTTAGCTGACGCTTTTATCCAAAGCGACTTACAAGTTCTGTACGACAAGCCATCAGGAAGGGCACAACTCTATCAGCTGAGCAACAATGTTCATCAAAGTGTTGAGTGCTACAGTGTAGGTTAGTTTATTAGGACAAGTGCATGACAGTACGGTTAGTTAGGGTTAGATATATATTTTTTTATTCAGATAATGGTTGAAGAAGTGCGTCTTTAGTCGACGGCGAAAGATTGGACGTGATTCGGCTGTCCTAACTGGGGTGGGTAGTTCATTCCACCATTGTGGGGCAAGGACTGAGAATAGGCGACTTCTCTTTGATGACCCTCCCGGAGCTCGGATAGGAGTAGGTCTGAGGCGGCCAGAAGATGCAGAGCGTCGGGGTCTAAGCTGGTTAGAATAACAACATGCAACTTGACATTTCTGATTGTCATTTATTGTTGAGCCCCCATGTCAGAAAAATACAAAAACTGTAAAAAATAAAACATTAACTATAGCCTACACTTAAATAAAATAATGTATTTGAGATTCTCTTAAAATGTATTTATTTTTTTATTATTATTATTACGAATTTAATCTATTGAATAACAGGTTGTTATTCCTCTGACTTCTGTCTCTCACTCACACTCTCTCTCTCTCACACACACACACACACACACACACACACACACACACACACACACACACACACACACACACACACACACACACACAGAGAGAGAGAGAGCTCCCTCCCCGGGCCCCTGTCCTTTAAAGTATTGGCTTGTGTTGCTACACGGACACATTTGTATGTTGCACCACTCTTCCTGGCTTACAGAGACTAGTAAACAAGCACTCACGTCTCTCATTATATGTGAACTAAAGAGTACAAGGTTTACACAACAGCCCCCACCCCTTGTTTTATTGTATTTGTACCTGTACTACCTGCTGTCAGCTGTTTATCTCTCTCTGTGAGCTTGATTAGCTAGCGTTAGCTAGCGTTAGCTCCGCGGCTAACCCTGAACTAAATCAATGACTAGGTTCTAAAGCATTTCGAGTAGTTTTCACTGCACATAGAAGTAGCCAAACAGCGGGAGCATTTCGGGAGTATATAACCAAAACCCAGGCAATTTCGAGCCCTTGGCTTGCCTTAAGGAATCAAATAGTCTGCCATTAGCTACATGCTAACATGCTAACGTTATAACGGTCGGGAAAACCTGGCAGCGATAAGGGAATTGAAAGTCACAGGCACGCGATTCCAGGTGCCTGTGACTTTCTATGAAGAAATGAGCTATGAAGAAACTTTACTTTTCGTCATAGCTAAATCAGACAGTCAGCCAGTCTATCAGAGTGAGTGCTCAGCCTTGGATAATTTAGGAGTGAAATGCGAATGCAAGGCTTGAAATCACTACTCGCAAGCCCGCCCCCAAATATTATTTACTAATCGCAACGGCCAATTAAAGGGGCAATTCGCGATAATCTCATCGCAGTGTACAGCCCTGATTGGGATACTGTGTAGAGTGTATTGACCACATTCACATAGTGGCCATTTTGCTCAGGTTGGGATTTATTTCCACGCCGGTCCTATCCCAACCTGAGCATGACAGAAGAATAAAGTTCCGCTGTGTGAATATGGTAAATTGGTACACTTGCATTATTTTGGAAATGTACTATGTTAATATGAATACAGGGATTTATTTATTTGGACCCTAGACTGGTCTTCCTGTGTGTATGAAAGGTGAAATGGAATTACTAACTAGAATGATAATCATTAGACTGATTTCCATAGCAGTTAAAAGTTCAGTGAACTTACTATGTATAGAAAATCCCAAATGGCACATAGGCCAGGCTTCCTGTATGTATCAAAGGTGCCTTAGATAGATGCCTTCAAATCGAGGCTCAAACCCCACTTCTACCTACTAGCCTTTCCCGTTCACTGACTCATGCCTTGTTTTTCTATGTGTTTGCCTGTGTGCCCTCCCATAAAACGGAGTGTGATTGTTGTCTATATGTATCTTGTGTATTTACCCTCTGTACAGCACTTTGGTTGACACGCGTCATGTGAAATGTGCTTTATAAATACATTTGATTGATTGATTGATTGAAGGTGAAAGGGAATTACTGATTATTTAACATCTAAAAGCCAAGCCAATATGTTTTTGTGGTCGGACCTTGAGATAATGGAATATCGTTCAGCCTATAATGAATATGAAATGTCAGAGAGCCTAAAGACACAGAAATGGCATTTAATCTACACCGCAGGAACAATTATGCCATTGACAAGAATTCAGATGAAGACAGAGTGAAGTGGTTTGGCCAAGCATGGCCAATAATCCAACATATAACCGGAGATGTTGTAGGACGATTCTGGTTAGACTAATCAGGAGTCCAGGGAGAACTGTAAATGCTAAAAGGGCCTTTCATCCATAACCCTTTTCACTACCACACTACAGACGGTTAACCGTCTGTAGTGTGGTAGTGAAAGAGTTAATGTTATGTAGTGTGGTTGTGAACAGGTTAACCCTTTGTTGTGTGGCTGTGAACGGGTTAACCTTCTGTATTGTCACAGTGAAAGGGTTAACCATTTGGTAGTGTGGTAGTGAAAGGGGTAACATATCTACAATTTAGATTTTTGCTATTTAGTTAGAAATGAGTTTGAAACCTGTTAGTTTGAAAATGATATCCTCCAAACAGTCTCCTTCATTGGAGTCTTCAGGCCATACAATTTTTTCATTGAGCTTTAAGGCCTGTGTGGCCTCCGATTACATCACAAATTATCATTCATTAACTTCTGATAACTCTCAACCCACGAGTGCAGGATGACACAGTGGTTAACAAGAAGATCTTGGGTTCAAACCCCACATGGTGGGTCTTTCTGTGTGGAGTTTGCATGATATTCTCCCTGTGCTTGCAAGGATTTGCTCTGGGTTCTCCAGGTTTCTTCCCACAGTGCGACAGTGTGACAGTGGCTCGGGAGATAGAGCAGTCGTCTGGTAATCTGGAGGTTCCCTGTTCGATTCCAGCTCCCCCCGGGCAGCGTGTCGAGGTGTCCTTGAGCAAGACACTTAACCCCTAACTACTCCTGGGCCCTCATTCATCAATGTGTGCGTAGAACATGTTCTATTTCCACACGTAAGCACAGAATGTAGAACCAGTGTACGCACAGGGAAGTCGGGATTCATCACACGTGCGTACGCAGGCTCTACGCACACCTGTCATGATGAATATGACTTTGATCCTACGTTTGAGCTCGTGCACTGTTTTAAGTATTTGCATACCAGAAACGCCCCGATTAACCATATACGGTAATGGAATTCAGATTCAGATTCAGATTCAGATTCCTTTATTGAGCCATTTGTGTAAAACACATTGGTAATTGTTGCAGCAATACAGTGTATGCATTTTTCTTTTTTCACAGTAAACAAACACCAACACAGACAAGAAACGAAAACAGTGCAGTGGGGGATTAATCAATAAATAAAATACATATATATATATATATAAAGTGAAGTGTGCAGAGATCCAGTACGGACTAGTGCAGTGCAGTCAATGTCATTTAGCCAGTGTCACTTGGGGGCAGGGGGGGGGGGGGGGGGGGGGTACCGAGGGGGGGGGGCTGAGGGGAAGAAGCTCAGTCTGTGTCGAGCTTTCACAGCCTTTGGGATCCTCAGCCTTCTCCCAGAGGGGAGCAGGGTGAAGAGGCTGTGACCGGGGTGGGATGGGTCGGCCATGATCTTTCTCGCCCTCTTCAGCGCCCTGGAGTCGTGCAGGGACCTGAGGGAGGGCAGGGGACAGCCGATCACCCTCTCCGCGGAGCGAATCACCCGCTGCAGCTTGGCAAGATCTTTTGCCGCTGCAGCAGGGAACCAGGAGATGATGGAGTGGGTGAGGATGGACTCAATGATGGCCGTGTAGAATTGGGCCATCATGGTCCTCGGCAGTTTATACTTCTTCAACTGCCGGAGGAAGAACATCCTCCCCTGGGCCTTCTTGAGCAGGCCCGTGATGTTAAGCTCCCACTTCAAATCCCGGGAGATGGTCATGCCGAGGAATCGGCATGACTCCACGGAGGTCACCTGAGTGCCTCCCAGTATGATGGGAGGGGGCAGGGCTGCTTTCTTCCTGAAATCCACTACCATCTCCACTGTCTTTTGAGCGTTGAGCTCCAGGTTGTTGCAGCTGCACCAGCTCTGCAGCCTCTCGATCTCCCTCCTGTAGGCCGACTCATCCCCCCTGGAGATGAGACCCACCAGGGTGGTGTCGTCAGCGAATTTCAGGAGTTTGACCGAGGGGTGTAGAGAGGCACAGCTGTTTGAAATACACCCATGAAATGTGGAAAAATGGACTAAGCCGAGGGAAGCGTGTCATGAGACAGGCTGACAGACGTGTACACTTACGGTGATGTCGGATATGCTATCTATTAACCATTGCTGCCTGGGCAGCGCAAACACTAATAAATACCGCGCTGGAATATGACTGCCTTTTCCTGTGTTGTTTGATTAATACCCAGTGTAACTGAGGGGTACAATTCCCTGACTGTATTGATAAGTATGGTATCATTAAACCACTACCGCTTTATGTACTTTAACTACTGGCCACACAGTACATGATATAGATATGATGAACACTTTCCCACCTGATGAAACCAAGTCCACACAAATGTATCCGTCGAATCTTTAATATATAGCAAAGGGTATATACAACGTTCACGTAATGACATTTATGATTTGAATGCACTTGTAAGGCAAATGAGTATTCGTAGGCAAATCAACATTGAATGTCCAATCTCTGGTTACGCAGGAAGCAAGTATACAACCTGGTTCTTTAGGGAACTATAGCGATGGTACTTAATGATTATAGCTGGATATACTAAAGGGGGGTCCCGCTGGTTGTAAGTCAGTAGGGGGGGGGGTTAGGAGAGCCGCTGGCGATATCCCATCTGGCCAACGATTTCTTGGGAGAATTCAGAGTGCTGAACACGGTGCCCACAGAACCTTGGTCCACAGATGAATACAGTTGGGCCCTCTTGTAGACGGTAGCTGCCGGTCCACAACGAAGAGACGTGAGGCGACCTCACTCGGGTTAGAGCGCCGTCTCACCTGGACTCCTCTCGGGGGTAGTTCCAACACTTACCAGTGTTGGCTGTTATCCATGGCATAATCAAAGCACCCAAAGCAAGTAGATAATCCAAGCCGTGTAGGGCTCGCCGTCGTCCGGGTAAGGTAATCCAATGTGCAGGTCCACTCGTCCTTGCCCAGAACTCCTCGGATGAAAGCACCACACGTGGTCTGCCCAGCCTGGTTAAGACTCTAGATAACGCGAGGAAAACGATGGGGGTACTGCTCACTTTATAACTCTAACCGAACGATGCACCATACATAATAGACTATTATTAACTTAATAGAAATACGTCCCACTCGACGGTATAGTGCCAAACTATGACAATTCAACTATTAATCCACACGATGTCTCAATGCCATTCTGAGGCCAAGTTGACCATACTGCACCACACGTGTATCGTGGGTGAGGCTTAACGTCTTGCCACTAGGTTGGAGGGTAAAGAACTAAGGGCTAAGGGAAGTTCTACTTTACTTGCGCCATATATATATGCGCTGTGAACAAATAGTACCATTCGTATTTCGGCAGACGTATTCCTACGCGGAACCGGGGCTAGTAACGACATGTTCGTCGGCACGATTGAACTTGAACCAAGGGGCTTGGCTGCTGGCGCCAAGTTCTTGTCCAATGAGAGAATGAAACTATTATGGGCTGTTAGTAGACCAAAGGGATATTCAGTGTATATGTACAATGAATATACAAGGGATATCAAACGATATACAAATACTATTAAATATATATCCATAAATAAATATATATATTCGGTTTAATCTGATCCTTCACAACACCCAGGGATTAAAGTTCTCCTCAATTTTATTCCAAATCGCGATGGATCTCCCGTCAATTTTCTACCTGCTGCATATGATTTCTAGAGGCATACTACAATCTATTTTGATGTCAGTATTGGGTAGCCTATATAAACAATAATACGAGAGCATATACAAGAACAATGAATCTCACTGCATGTATGATGTAGCCTGCCTTTCAATACATGAACTTGAATTCCATCATGTTTGTGTGCGGGACTCACAAAGGCTGTTGTCACAATGGGTGGTACCGGTACAGTAATAATAACAGTCCACACAATATCACGATCCATGCCATAGCCTATGTTCTATTAGGACATGATCTGTGACGACAAATGTTCTAGAATGTTTGATTAAGATATCATACTCTGACAGCATGCCTATGATCAACAAAAACGCGAACTTGAATCCCATCATATACATAGTCTGTCCACTATCTGGTGTCATTGCAATGCGTTTTCTATTCTTTCTTATACAGTAAAAAGGGGGAAGAACACTATATTCATATGACTTGTATTCTGCTTACAGCTTCGAAATTCCACTTGTTTCGTTTAACGTAAAGCCTTTTAAATATAATCAAAACGTTCCCGTGTTTCTGCGGTCTGCGCAAAATAATAACGAGTTGAGCTTTATGATTTATGATGAATTGAAAATGGGGGACCCTGATGTAAACAAGACGAAAGTCTTTCTCTGGTCTGCATCCCCAATTAACAATTGTATGTACTGAGCTGTACTGTACCCATTCTGCAATCTGTTAATAAACTTTTCAATCAATCAAAATCAATCAATCAAGCTACGCGGAGCGCAGTCAGTCAGTAGCCTACACCCCGTATATTCCGATAACGCTATATAAACCATGCTGCATTCATTCTGAGAGAAAGATCTATTATTCCAAATGCTATTTATAGGGTTTTGACCATAATTACACTACTGTTGCTATTTTACAATGAACTATAATGAACTACGGTTCGTACAGAACATGCCAGTGTTATTATGCACAGAAGCTCATTCCTTGTTGTAATAATATATTCTACCACTGGGCGTCAGGTAAGTGTGCTCTGACCTGTGCGTAGACGTAAGCACAGAGTCAAGTTCAAATCGAAATTGATGAATCCCATTATTTGCTTAGAAATGATCGTACGCACAGGGTAAGCACAGATCTGTGCGTAGAACACGTTGATGAATGAGGGCCCTGGTGAGCAGGTTGGCACCTTGCATGGTCGCCTCAGCTGTTGATGTATGAATATGTGAGTGAATGGGTAAAAATGCTAAACTAAAATTGTAAAGCGCTTTGGATAAAAGCTGCTATATAAATGCATCATTTACCATTTACATCATAAAAGACACGCATGCTAGGTACATACACTCCTGCCACTGACCAATACAACTGGAGCTGGACCCTGTATGTCTATGTTGCTGCCCACTTCTAAGTAGTTAGAATGGGTTAAAGGCAAAGGATACCCCGCCTCACAGAGATTAATAAAGTATAACTTAAATGTAAACTTAAATTGTTGCTGAGGGGGAGAGCTGTGACACGGAGAGTGAAAGATGCTGTTGAATCCTCGTTTGCACTACTGTAGATTTAGTTTTTCCGCTTGCACTGGTAGAATATGTACAACGGTAAGGCATGGGGTTGGTTCAGTAATTGTCTTAATGCTTTGGTCATGAGCGAGAGCGAAGCAGCCTAACACCACTGCCATCATGCTTTATGTGGAAAATGGAACAATGATCAGTGATCATTAGCCGGGCCACTTTTCCATTGAGGACATTGAGAAGATTACCCCGCACGTCAGCATTGACGAGTAAAGCCAGTAGGAGGATGATTACAGGGTGATTTGCTCGTTCGCGACCTGGTGAGCTCACGCATAACATACTGTTACGTTAACCGGAGAAAGAACAATTTTAAAGGTCCTGTGTCTTGTAAATGGCATTTTCCAGTGTTTATTAGCATTGTTTTCTAGCAATGTGGGGTTGTATCAATGGGGGTCTGTGTCTCTAATTCTCATTTTGGCTCATCAGTCCAGGTCCATATGTCACTAGATCCTCCCTCACTGAACTAAGCTATTCTGAATTTCGCGTACCTGTGACGTCCCAAGAATTCTCATCTGCACAACTAACGCCCCCCTCTATGGTTGTAGAACTAACGCCCCCCTCTATGGTTGTAGAACTAACGCCCCCTCTATGGTTGTAGAACTAACGCCCCCCTCTATGGTTGTAGAACTAACGCCCCCTCTATGGCTGTAGAACTAACGCCCCCCCCTCTATGGTTGTAGAACTAACGCCCCCCTCTATGGCTGTAGAACTAACGCCCCCCTCTATGGTTGTAGAACTAACGCCCCCTCTATGGTTGTAGAACTAACGCCCCCCTCTATGGTTGTAGAACTAACGCCCCCCTCTATGGTTGTAGAACTAACGCCCCCTCTATGGTTGTAGAACTAACGCCCCCTCTATGGTTGTAGAACTAACGCCCCCTCTATGGCTGTAGAACTAACGCCCCCCTCTATGGCTGTAGAACTAACGCCCCCCTCTATGGTTGTAGAACTAACGCCCCCCTCTATGGTTGTAGAACTAACGCCCCCTCTATGGTTGTAGAACTAACGCCCCCCTCTATGGCTGTAGAACTAACGCCCCCCTCTATGGCTGTAGAACTAACGCCCCCCTCTATGGTTGTAGAACTAACGCCCCCTCTATGGTTGTAGAACTAACGCCCCCTCTATGGTTGTAGAACTAACGCCCCCTCTATGGCTGTAGAACTAACGCCCCCCCTCTATGGTTGTAGAACTAACGCCCCCCTCTATGGTTGTAGAACTAACGCCCCCCTCTATGGTTGTAGAACTAACGCCCCCCTCTATGGTTGTAGAACTAACGCCCCCCTCTATGGTTGTAGAACTAACGCCCCCCTCTATGGCTGTAGAACTAACGCCCCCTCTATGGCTGTAGAACTAACGCCCCCCTCTATGGCTGTAGAACTAACGCCCCCCTCTATGGTTGTAGAACTAACGCCCCCCTCTATGGTTGTAGAACTAACGCCCCCCTCTATGGTTGTAGAACTAACGCCCCCTCTATGGCTGTAGAACTAACGCCCCCTCTATGGTTGTAGAACTAACGCCCCCCTCTATGGTTGTAGAACTAACACCCCCCTCTATGGTTGTAGAACTAACGCCCCCCTCTATGGCTGTAGAACTAACGCCCCCCTCTATGGTTGTAGAACTAACACCCCCCTCTATGGTTGTAGAACTAACGCCCCCCCTCTATGGTTGTAGAACTAACGCCCCCCTCTATGGTTGTAGAACTAACGCCCCCCTCTATGGCTGTAGAACTAACGCCCCCCTCTATGGTTGTAGAACTAACGCCCCCCTCTATGGTTGTAGAACTAACGCCCCCCCTCTATGGTTGTAGAACTAACGCCCCCTCTATGGCTGTAGAACTAACGCCCCCCTCTATGGTTGTAGAACTAACGCCCCCTCTATGGCTGTAGAACTAACGCCCCCTCTATGGTTGTAGAACTAACGCCCCCTCTATGGCTGTAGAACTAACGCCCCCCTCTATGGCTGTAGAACTAACGCCCCCTCTATGGCTGTAGAACTAACGCCCCCCTCTATGGTTGTAGAACTAACGCCCCCCTCTATGGCTGTAGAACTAACGCCCCCTCTATGGTTGTAGAACTAACGCCCCCTCTATGGCTGTAGAACTAACGCCCCCCTCTATGGTTGTAGAACTAACGCCCCCCTCTATGGTTGTAGAACTAACGCCCCCCTATATGGCTGTAGAACTAACGCCCCCCCCTCTATGGTTGTAGAACTAACGCCCCCTCTATGGCTGTAGAACTAACGCCCCCTCTATGGCTGTAGAACTAACGCCCCCTCTATGGTTGTAGAACTAACGCCCCCCTCTATGGTTGTAGAACTAACACCCCCTCTATGGTTGTAGAACTAACGCCCCCCTCTATGGTTGTAGAACTAACGCCCCCTCTATGGCTGTAGAACTAACGCCCCCTCTATGGTTGTAGAACTAACGCCCCCCTCTATGGTTGTAGAACTAACGCCCCCCTCTATGGTTGTAGAACTAACGCCCCCCTCTATGGCTGTAGAACTAACGCCCCCCTCTATGGTTGTAGAACTAACGCCCCCCTCTATGGTTGTAGAACTAACGCCCCCCCTCTATGGTTGTAGAACTAACGCCCCCATCTATGGTTGTAGAACTAACGCCCCCCTCTATGGCTGTAGAACTAACGCCCCCCTCTATGGTTGTAGAACTAACGCCCCCCTCTATGGTTGTAGAACTAACGCCCCCTCTATGGCTGTAGAACTAACGCCCCCTCTATGGTTGTAGAACTAACGCCCCCTCTATGGCTGTAGAACTAACGCCCCCCTCTATGGTTGTAGAACTAACGCCCCCCTCTATGGTTGTAGAACTAACGCCCCCCTCTATGGCTGTAGAACTAACGCCCCCCCTCTATGGTTGTAGAACTAACGCCCCCTCTATGGCTGTAGAACTAACGCCCCCTCTATGGCTGTAGAACTAACGCCCCCTCTATGGTTGTAGAACTAACGCCCCCCTCTATGGTTGTAGAACTACTGCCCCCTCTATGGCTGTAGAACTAACGCCCCCCTCTATGGTTGTAGAACTAACGCCCCCTCTATGGCTGTAGCGCACTCAACAACAGAGCGAGTGGAAATACTGACACTTCCTCAAACAGGTTGAGATAGAGAGGGAGAGAGAGGGACACAGAGCATTACACACACTCCGCCCGACCGCGCGAGTGCGGGAAAACACACACAGACGCAGTCGGGACACAGACCGTGACGAGCGAGCGAGAGAGAGAGGGAGGGAGAGAAAGAGAGACAGAGAGGGAGAGAGAGAGGGACACGGAGCACCCCACACACACTCCCGATCGCATTCCGATTCGTGCAATAATATTCACAGCGGTATATATTGTCATTTGAAACAAGTTACCAATGCATTGTCCCGTGGGATTATGCCCCCCCCACGGCAAAATCAGTGGTGCAGTCGTAATATCAGAACTGCCTGTACGCTGTTTAAATGACGCCACGTGCACGCGCATACATGTTCCCTCGCGTGCGCACATAACAGATGATTATTATGCATAAATAGTAGGACACATGTTTGTATAGGAAATTACTAGTTTTAGTTTAGTTTTTGTAAATATTGCCTTGAAATAGAGAAGCTGTAAAAGGTAGCAGGATGTAGCCTTCAATATATAAAGAAATTATATTGTCAACAGATATGGTTGAAAAACAAACAATGTTTTAAATGTAATTGTAGATACAATATTGTAGTTACAATTTATTTAATTGAATTAACTTAAACTAAAAAAGTAAATACAAACTAAATTAACAATGTAACTTACAGTTTATAGGAAGACAGTTTCCTTCTGAAGCACAACTTGAAATGTCTCATCCTTCCAGTCGGGACCATTTGTCACATAGTGAGAGCTCCACAGATCAAGCAAACCCCCACAGGGCTTGTATTTTGGTTTTGCACTTCTCATTCTTTGTTATGCTATTGCTATGCCATTGTTATGCAAAGACTAGGTGATAGCTGAGTACCGGGTACTTGGCGCATGGCGCGACGAGTCGAGTGAAAGTTGTGAACGCATTTTTGTGTGCGCGCGCATGCATATCCGTGCGCGACCGCGCGTACTTCTGCTCAGAAA
Source organism: Notolepis coatsorum (assembly GCF_963971535.1). Taxonomy (NCBI): domain Eukaryota; kingdom Metazoa; phylum Chordata; class Actinopteri; order Aulopiformes; family Paralepididae; genus Notolepis; species Notolepis coatsorum. Next base: position 107,050,098 of record NC_140167.1, on the reverse strand, counting down.
ACTGCTGGGACGGCGTGGTACCGAGTGGCACCACCACTGCACCACTGGGCAAAATGAATTAGTATCCCCCTCAATCTCTCTATGTCTCTCTCTGTCTGCCAGTGCAGACTGTGGGTGACTGTCACTCAAAGCGCTTTGCGAGTATGGGCGGAGCCCAGTCCAAAACAGCTTGAAATCTTGAAGTGGAAAAATGCTGCTTTAGAGTACTTGATTAGAAATACAAAACAATGAATAAAATAAAATAAAAACGTACAGATGTGTTCCATAGACTCACAGGAATTGTGTAACATTGCCCAAATAGTGAAAGGAATAGCAAAACATGGGACTTTTAACATTAGGGCTTCACTTACTTTGTCTCTAGGAGTACTATAATTTTGGCAATTTCTGACTACAATTTTTAACACAAAAAATTTCAAAAAAGCAAATAAATGCTATTTTATTTCATTATATAATCCAATTTTTCTTTCTCTCCCAGAAACATAGCCAGGGGAAATTCATCTTTATTGAGTAAAGTAAATTGATTATCATGGGGCTACAGAACCAATCACCCACTGCAGGGGAAAACCTGCAAACAACAGATGGAAGACTGAGGATAGGCTACAACTGTGTTGACAACCACCTCCAGCTAATACATGACTTTAATAATTTATTTTCTATTCATTTATCTTTTCATTCAACCTCTATTTAGTCTAAAAAATCATTGAGAGTTCAACTCTGATGTTGAGAAATACAGCACACAATAAATACAAAATAAACAACAACAAGAAAGTCAATCAATAAAACAATTCAAAACAACTGCAGACTGGGGTGAAATGGTTGGTCATTAAATATGTAAACCTTCCAAAGGATACTAAAGTGTTGAGTTGTAATGTACATTGCATTGTGTTCCATACAGAAGCTAAATGCAGATTTCCCAAGTTCAGTGTGAACTCAGTGTCAATCATTGGAGCAAGTATAATAAGGTCCAGATGAAGAGGAGGAAGGTGAGGGGGCATACAGTGGCTGAAGGAGAGGAAGAGGCAGGTTTTCCTTAGATGTATCAATGGTACAGTGGACTATTCAGATTCATATGACTATTGTGACTCACACTGAAGGATACGTAGCTGAGAGGATATGGTATATTGACTTGAGCAGACTGTTAGACACCCCACAGATGAAACGGTGACTCACTCTACTAGCAGAGAGACAGCTGGTCTAGCCGAGACCAGCACAAACTGGCTAAATATAATTCTGACATCCAAGGAACTATTAAGTCAGTATACTTTATATAGGAAATCTGGTATTAAAATATGGACAATGCCACATTGGTTTAATGCTGAATATAGATGTAACTCATTACATTAAAACTACCAATTAGAAACGGTTCTAGCGTTCAACTGCCAATTCATTCTCTCTTGGGGGGAGAAGATGCCAAACTCATCAACATACCACGCCCCCCCCCCCCCCCCCCTCTGCTGCTGCAGGAACCAAACACACGACAAGGACATGTTGGGGCAGATCAGCCCCAACAAGAAGACCCTGTTTTTAGATACTTGAGATTGGTTGAACCAGGTTAAAAATAGTGAGGTCATTTGAGCCTATAAATATTGGACCATTACCGTTAGTTGGGAGGCCAGCCACACCAGCCCATCCCCAGGGGGTCTGCTGCTGAGCCTCCATCGCCCACCGACTGTACTACTTTGCCGCTACGTGAGTAAACTGTATATGGAATAATCACTGTTTGTGATAACTAGAGTAAGATGCCTATCTTAGACTAGGTTTAATCATGTGGTGGCAAAGAGTACTATGGTCTATTTCATTTGATAAACATGACTACTATTTATGTGCAAAACTGTCTTGATGTGAAGAAGATTATGTAAACCTCATCAATTCTTTTGTACAAACATGTCTTATGATGAATAATTCCTGTACGTAACTGATTGCTTATCCACCGCTGGCCGCTCGGCAAATAAATGAGTTTGGACCATAAGTTCCTCTTTTGTCTGGCTACACAAGTTATTTCTCATCTGACTAAGTCAGGGGGAGGAGACCATTCTACCACTCTGTGATCTTTTCCTCCTTCCAGATAGCAACCTCATTGTGCTGTAAATAACCGTAGGTATTGTATAGAATATATGACAAGGACAACGTTATTAAACCAAAATAGTCAAAACAACAGACAGGATACACTTGGAATTACAAACTCGTGACTACCTGACTCACATTGTTTTTCAGTAGGGATGTCCGATATTATCGGCCCACCGATATTATCGGCCGATATCGGCAGTAAAATGTGATATCGGAAAATATCGATATCGGTAAACAATAACAATATTTTTTTCTTTTTACATTTATTTAACCTTTAGTTACCCAGGCAAGCAAGTAAGAACCAATTCTTATTTTATTTATTGTCAAAAGTATGCATGTTGGTTTAATTCAACAACAAGAGATATGTAATGTTAATTTTTACTTTTTTATGATCATATTTTGCACAGATAATGCTTACATTTAGAAAGCCTTTTGAATCCATCCAGTGAAATTATTAGTTACCTGAAATTATTCAGTTTTTTTTGGGGGAAACCCTGCATATATCGGTATCGGTTGATATCGGTATCGGTATCGGAAATTAAGAGTTGGACAATATCGGAATATCGGTATCGGTAAAAAAGCCAATATCGAGCATCCCTATTTTTCAGTGCTGTAGTTTTCATGTACATGTTCATAGTGATCAATGAAAACATAGATTGCGGTGAATGGCACCATAGCGAACAAGAAGACAAGGGATACCAATGAGTTGTTGAGCTCTTGTGATTGGTGGAAGATCAGTAAGGCATATGGATATTGTAGTAGTTACCATGAAAATGAGTACATATTACGATCTAGATTTTCCCAAACATGTAGTTCAAATATTAACCTTTATTGTCTGTAACACTCAAATAATTATCTATCCCTCTGTCAAAGATTATGAACCTACACAATACGATCTGGCTGCAATAATTATAGTTTGACCTACAGTAGAGTGAGTGGGCGGCTAGAATGGGGGGAAATCACAGTGCAACTTCACTCTCCAGCAGGGTTTAATTCTGGGCAACGGGGCCCGGAAAACAGGGTCCCAGGAATTTCCCAGATTAACTATCTCCCATTTCCTCAGGAATATAAAAACGGAAAACTGGATAAAAAAAAATCCAGTATTTAGAACACATTTGAATATATTTAGAAAATACTAAATATGTACGGTTTACTTCAAAAAAGAAAATGCCCCGCTGAACATTGACACACTGAAAGCTTACTGTAGCCTCAAGACACAACAACCAGGTGCATGCTTGGATGCTGGTGACCATTGTACAAACTGGGACCATGTCATGCCAAAATAAATGACCCTTATGTTGGTTTTATGCCTCGTTATAGTAGATTTCACTGTAATTCTAATAGTAATTCTGTTGCTAGGGAACAGTTTGGACCCTAGTGTATTTCCTGGTAGGTATTACATTAGCAAACATTGCAACAGGACATGTTCACACATTGAAACTGTCTATATGTGAGAGGAAGAAACACCACTGGTTTCACAAGCAAGTAAATAAAAGACTGTTTTATATCAATAGGTGACCATCTTTTTTTCACTCCTGCATTGGCCACAGCAGAGTTCCGTGGTCCTTGGCCTCAGCTTAATAGAATGCCGCTGAATTACTTGTTTGGAATAATTTAGCCTACAATGAAGAATCGATTCCATGAGGCTGCTCTCAGCAGACAGATCACAGGCTATGAACTTCACCATTTTATATTAGGGATGCTCGATATTGGCTTTTTTACCGATACCGATATTCCGATATTGTCCAACTCTTAATTTCCGATACCGATATCAACCGATATCAACCGATACCGATATATGCAGGGTTTCCCACCCCAAAAAACGGAATAATTTCAGGTAACTAATCATTTCACTGGATATATATATAACAAATATTGTTATTGTTTTTTTCTTTTTTTAAACCGATACCGATATTTTCCGATATCACATTTTACTGCCGATATCGGCCGATAATATCGGTCGGCCGATAATATCGGACATCCCTATTTTATATCATTCACATTAGGCACCACTGAACACGGCTGGGCCAATATCTGTTAATTTTTCTGCTCTTTTTCAATTAAGTTGAGAGAATATTTATTTTACTGTCCTTTTAAACTGCCAGCTGACTAGTAGCCACACCTGATTCTATCCATATATGACCACAAAATGAATCAAAGGATTAAGACATTTGTATATGGATTTCCGATGCTGGATTTTGACAGTTGCCCACATGAAGTAGGTGGTGCCAAGTCCCATTGGCCAATTATTCAGATAATGCTACACTAGCTACATTCACCCACAAAGAAATAATGCATGATTACAATCATTATACATCTTCCTGTTGTGAGCGTGATTTGATTGCCACAAAGAAATGGCTAGCCAGTGAAGTATAGAATAGCCATAGGAAGGAGAGGGTAGGAAGTGTTTTTTTGTATGGGGTTGCTATTATGTTTTATTCTGTTTTTTATTATGATGATCTATGTTTTATTATGATGCTCTATGTTTTATTATGATGCTCTATGTTTTATTATGATGCTCTATGTTTTATTATGATGCTCTGTTTTTGTATGTTTTATTATGATGCTCTGTTTTAGTATGTTTTATTATGATGCTCTATGTTTTATGATGTCTGTCCATGTCCAAAATCAGGGACCATGATGGAAATAAGTGCTTGCACTTTCTTATGTTTTTATCCCTTGGATGCTGTCTTTTACTCCACAATAAAAATCAATCAATCAATCAATCGATTATGCTGCTGTTATTCATAGAATGGAATTATCAAGCATTTCCGACTTGTCATTCAAACTGTGCACTGCCCTGGTTTAACACTCCTGGAAGTTGTCCAATATCCTATCCGAATTGTAGCTTTGCAAGCGATTCTTTACATAATGTTATGAAAACATCCCGAGATGGACTAGCCTAATATTCCAGTGACCCATCAATCCTTTAAAATAATAAATAATCATCCACCCCTTAGGGATTGTGTTTATGCCTCCTCATCATATTTGGGAGGGAGAAAATGTCAGTGATAAATTGCAGGTGAGCTGTTTTATATCAATATTAGATTAGATTAGATTACAATGTATTGTCATCACACCGCACAAGTACAGTACAACAAAAATAAGTTGGCATCTAGGTAACAGTCAAATGCATTAGCAATATACAGTGTACCAAGTGATAATATGGAATATATAACAAAGCTACTAAGTACATACGCTTAGTATGTATTTACAGTATTATTATGTACAGTGATACAAGTAAAAATACAGTATGGTAGTAAGCCTAAGTAAGGTAAGGCTACGAGAATTATCAAAGACTCCAGCCACCCAAACAACTGCCTCTTTGAACTGCTGCGGTCAGGCAAGCGATACCGGAGTCTCATGGCCAGTACAGAGAGACTCAGAAGAAGCTTCTATCCCCAGGCCATCAGGTTGCTCAACGAACAATAACACTATGTGTTCTGAAGGGCCAGATTAACACTGATAATCTACGTTTATTATTTGTATAACTTGTATATTATTTATATATATAAGCTATATACCTTTAAGCTTCCGTTTGAATCATAGTATTATTCGCTCGCCTCATTGGACACCGCCCTTGACATTGGCGGCGCCAGCAGTCGCGCCCCCCAGACAAGTTCAAAGTAACCTAGCAGCAGAACGAGCAGTGGAAGCCTACCGCGGTGTATCGTTACGGATAGCTAGTAGCTACTTAGATACGACCCTAATATTGTAGAACCATTATTGGTGTATTATAGTGACTTGTGTAAGCGAAGTAACGTGGAGAAGAGCATAGTTAAGACCATTGGCGTTTGGATCTAACTACACCTGAAGACCTGCATCGGGCTAGCTTCTAGGACCAACGAAGCTAGCTAGCTATCATCACTGCCGTCGGGCTTTGGATTAAGAGCTATTACCCTGCCATCGGGCACTTGGATTACAAGGACTGGATCCGTACGAGAACCCCTCCGACTATTCTTCAATTCCTCTGGGGCGTACAACTCTGTGGGGGAAATCATTGTCTCCAGCTATCCCCCTCGCTTGCCCTGTATCGCCTCTCTCACTCCATGCAGAGCTCCGGTCGAGTATTCTTAACCTAGGAATTATTCATTCCCCTTGACTTTGATACTCTGACATTCTACTATCATTTCACTATTAAAAGAGCAACGTGATAATTCAGTTGTATATTGATTACTATTAAAATACTGTAAACGTGATCTCTTTGTCCCCGTGCCGTCAATTGAGTGTCTGCCATATTTACCTAACTGTACTGTCTGGCAAGTAATAATATTTAGTAGTGGTTTAATCTAAACAATCTTTAATACAGTCCGGGTTTTGTAACCCCTCAGTTACACTATGCATGCAACCATCAAATGCACTCACAACACACACATCCACACACTCACTTTAAACAAACAACACACTGCAGCACCCACTCTCCACACTTTAGAACACCTAAACACACTTTATATTTATTGGTAAAGGATTTGCACTACAACCCATACCTCAGTACACCTTACTGTAAATTGTACCTAAATTGTACCTCGAGGCTCATCCAATTTCTGCTTTGCACTATATAGTATATTGTATATTAGTATATTGCATAGTATATTGTATATTGTATGTGTTAAGACAATGTCTACATTTATGTTTGTTTCATATTATATATTATTTGTATTATATATACAATGTGGGAATGGTTCATTTTTCCTAATACATTCTAAGGGGTATGATTTATGACAAGATGGCCGCCAACCCTGAGCTGCTGTGATGAGAGTTGATTGCTGCAGGGGGTAATGAGCAGCAATGCAATTCAGGTGTGAATGCCATCTTGGAGTGGAGAGGCAGAGAGGAAAAAGTTCTGTGCAGGGGAAGGATTGGGCTCCTTCAGTGGGTAAAAAAATGCCCATTTAGACCAGTAAAAGAGGGTTCAGTGAAGGAATCACTCCAGAGACGCCATTGGCATGTATGTTTGTAGTTGTGTAATTGTCAATTTAAATCACTATCATTTGTACCTGTGGATGGCTGGGTTGGCGGCAATTTTGTGGGAATCATTCCAATTAATGAATGTTTGGGTGTACTGTGTAACTAAATAGGAGGGGATGCCTTTTGGCAAGTTGTTTTGTGTACTTTGGGTTGGATCTGGTCCATTGTGATCAAGTAACAATTGTTTGGTTAAATGAAAGTCAAACATAATTGATTTGGTAAACTAATTTGGTTCAATTGGAGTTCAAACATAATTGATTTGGTCTGTTTAAATTGAAAGTAAATTGTATTTCGAAGGTTGGTCAATTCATTTGGTAAAATTGAAATTCAAACTAATTGATTTGGTCTGTAAAATAGCCTAAACATATATAAAATGTGTTTGGAGGGAAGAAATAATCATATACTGAAAATACTACAATTGAAGTGTATTTGATTATTTGGCATGCACTTGTTATTTGTGGAGTGGCTAATTTTTGTGTTTTTCTTTAAAGGTTTTCAACCTACTCTCGATGATGCTACTTTTGATGATGCTACATTCAATGATGCTACCTTCAACATATTTGGAATGATGATGTGTTAGACCATGAAAAGTCATTAAAATCTGCACAATTGGAGTTGAGTTGTCCCAGCGTCCTCTGTTGAGGTTAAGTTTAAGTTAAGTTTATTTGGATCCCCATTAGCCACAGCAGTGCTGGGGCTATTCTTCCTGGGGTCCATAACGTTAGGTTATGACTATAACCAAGTTCTGTTAATAGTGGTGACGCTCGGCGTCACTCATGCACTGTCCTCGCACACGTGCACGCGCACTGAATAAAGACCACAATGTACCTTTAATCCCAATATTTGTCTGACCACACCCCTATCAGCTCACCTACATAAGCAGGTGTGTGGTCACCTGCTCTCCTCCTTCCCAAGCTTTCACCACAAGGTGAGATCAAGGGCTGCAGCGGCGTCGGACGCCGAGCGTCACCACTATTAACAGAACTTGGTTATAGTCATAACCTAACGTTCTGTATCATAGTCGGTTCCGCTCGGCGTCACTCATGCACATAGGGAGGCCGAGCGGAGCCACCGGCCGACAAATACACCCCGCTGAAGGCCCCCCACAACCATCAGAACAGGGAGGGCCGAGCCCCCCCGACCCTCCCTAATGGAGGGCACCCCCCCTATTGGAGGTTTCCCGGGAGGGCGACGGACCCGACCGTGCGAAGAGGCACTCAAGCAACTCAACGCACAGGGTGAGCAGACCGTGGCCTGACCCCACGACTACACACACGCACAACCCGCATGCCACCCGGGAACGAACGGAGGGAACAACCTCGTTACTGCCCCCAGAATCACGGGGTCAAGGGCAAACCCAACCCCGTGGCAAGGCCGTAGCAGCGGAGCGCGAAGGAAGGCCCAGACCCACCAAAGGGACTGGACCCCCTGGAATGGGGGCCCGGAGAAGTCCATGATGCCAGCATCAAGACCCCACCAGGTGGGCACTTAGTGACCCCGCCCCCCACATCGCCAGCGTATTCGGACAAAGGCCCCTCAGCCGAGCGGGCCCTGTCCCCCCAATAGTACACCGCCTGGCACACTGACCCTGCAGAACAGGCAGTCAGCATGGCCGTAAGCACACAAAAAAGGTTAACCAACGGAAGCAGGCAGCGCACCGGGGAAAAACCAGGCAACAGGCTGTTAACCCTAGCCTGGAGACTGCGGACGAGACAGGCGCCAGAGGGGACAGCTGAACACAGCCGCCCCGGCGGAAGGGGCGTATGCTGGCGTTGTTGCATGACCAAGCCTCCATTTAAAAAAAAAAACCACCCAGAGGGGTTGAGGCAGAGAAGGCTGACACGATTGGCAGACGTCATGAACGTGCAGGGGCACCCTCAACCGGTGAACCCGGGAGTTGACACTGTTCCAACACACCAGGGAATCAACCACCTTGGTGTTACCCAATGCGGTGGTTGTTCCTATAACCCCTCAAGAAAAAACTCCAAAACACACCTGCAGGTATACACCGGCTATACCGCAGTACAAGTGTTTCAGTTTTCAAAAAAGGGTTAACCCAGGCCTACGGGTCGACAAAACATTACTTCAGACCGGGCCCGGCTATACGGGAAGCACAAGGTCACCAGAGGAGGTCAAAGACCACCCCAACAGGCCCCTCTTCGCCATGCGTGAGAGAGGAGCGAAAAATAATGGAGAACCAGCCCCAAGCACACCGTACTTGGTATTCCCAGGCGGTCTCCCAACCAAGTACTAACCAGGACCAACCTGTGTAGCGGCCGAGATCTGACGAGATCGAGCGTGTACAGGTTGGCATGGCCGTAAGCCATTACGACAGTGCTGAGTAAAAAACCAACCAGGGTCTCCATAGCGCTTAACCCTGTGACACCCGGACCGACCTGGCATTTTTCCCCCTGAAAAAAGCCCAAGTCCCTCAGGGTACCAGAACAGCAGATCTGCATCCCCGGCGGACAACGGGTTCAACCGATCCGGACCAGCGTGACCAGAACCAGTCCCGTGCCCTAACCACACCGACATGCCTACTCCAGGAGAAGGGGCAGATATGCGTGTTGATCTTAAACATGAAAAGGCGCCACCCAGACGTTCGGGGGGGAACCGCACCCGGTGGCCCACCCCCAGGGCGTGAGACCCCTCTACATATGTTCAGATCCATTCCATCATCATCCCCCAGATATGAACGAGAATCCGTCGACAACCAAAACAGGTCGTCGGAAGAGGAAAAACCTCCATCCCAGTTGCTTTATAAAAACGCCGTTTTAACCCCAAGCAACCAAGGCATGCCAGTCAGTCGCCTGATTACAGAACACCCCGAGCTAGCACTATGCGTGCGTCAGGACACAACCACATCAATGAACAGGCTATTTAGACCTGTCATTGAATCCCCAAGGCGCCCAGGGGAACGACAAGAGGGGTGTGACACTTCCTAGCACCAACAGTATGTATCCCAGTCTACACGGCCGGGGGTAAAATTTTTTCACATTTTTACATTCCACCACCCTCCCATAGAGAGGAGACGGAAATCCCCAGAGACTTCCCACGCGAGCTGTACAGATTGAAAAGAATATATTGCACCTTGAGCCATGTAAAAGTTTGGTTTTAGGGCTCTCCGGGGAGGAGGCATTGAACCCATACACACTCAATAATCGAATTGAATCGAATACACACACAATAGAGTAGGACTCCTTCTTGAGGTTCCACTCACCTTATCAATCTGAGGAGGAGGCTCTGTACTCTGAGGAGGCTCCCTCACATGGAAGGAGAGTCCCAACTCACAGAAGGCCCGAATAGGAGCTTGGTGAGGAGGAGCCCTGACCACCCCCCGTTTTAAACAGATCCATCATATGGACCTGAACAGCACACGGAAGTCCTACCAACAGAGACGCGCACAGTGACGTACTCTATGGCGGGGGAATTTCTGCGGTGCACATGCCCAATATTCCAGGGCGTGGGACCAGGAAACTCCCCCCCCCCCCCCCCCCCCTCACCCTGTAACGTGCCAAACCGCAACGTGACAGAAACCTTGAAGGACATGTGGGTTTACCCCTGACCAACAGAAAAAAGGGGGAGGAAATGTTACCAGTTCACCCCTTTACGACCCCACACCCATGATACGATGTAATGACAAAAAGAGAGTATGACACAGTCATAGTCAGCTCCATGAAGCGTCTAACAGCTTCACACAGCGCATGTGCTAACCTGCTATCTGATTTTTACTAAGGAAAAAACACAGAATAGAGAGGGCTCTCCAAGAGCCCCGGTACCAAACTTACACATGTGCTTCTGTGGTCAGCCCAACCCAGTTGTAGGTCACATGACACACACAACCCATCATCACCTACAACAAATGGCAAAAACACTCTACAGAGGAACGCCGTTTTTCATAATGAGAGAATACATAATTCTCGATTTGTATCGGCCACAGGCCTTGCTAAGCACACACGAAAAGCGACCAAACAATCTTTTCTTTTAGGAAAATAAAGTTTCTCAAGCAGTTTTAGCACAACCTCAGCAATCAAGCTAAGGGTTACATCGTATCCCTACCAGCGTTTCCGTTAGCCGGTAATTACCGGTATTTGACCGGCAAAATATGTTGAAGTCCGAATATTTAAATATCTCCGGTCATAATGTCCGGTGAAAATAATTCCTCTAAGCACAATTTTATTATTTGAATTGTATTAAAATAGGCTCAAATTAAATAGCCTATGCGATGAACGAAACAATCATTACATTTGTTTCATTGTGCTTCGCTCTAATAAAGCGCGGATGGCGCCGCTCGGATGTGAATCTTTTTTTTTCTTTTTTTGAGCCTGTCTGGCCAGCCACCATATCGACAAACAGCTATACGAGCGAGAGAGAGAGATGGCCAAACAAGCTAAACTTAACAAATATTTCATGAAACCAAGCACAAGCAGGTCTAATAATAATGACATTGAATGACAACGAAGATGAGTCTTCTGAAGTCACAGAGACCGCCGATGCTCCCGCGGAAAATAAACAAATGTCGAGCGTTCAGGCGGCGGCCCGAGTGGAAAGTTAAATTCTCCTGGCTGAGGTACGACATTATAGTCTAGTAGTCTAGCGTCTATGATGTACGAGAGATAACATTGATTGAACGTACACAAAGTACACTTTATTGATTGAACCACAAAGAGCATCCCCAGTCTGCTGCTACCGTTGCGAGCCTCGCAGAAGTCCACCTGTTCGAATGCAATGGGGATCTATCAAAGTCGAACCAACCAGATGACCCGCTGTTCTCGCAGCCTCGCAGGTACAAAACGGATAGGCAGAACGAGACGGGGTGAGTAAGTGTTGACATTTTTTAATCATATGCAACTGTTGGTTGACTGCCGTGTCACATAGTAATGCATATAATTGATTATAACTAAATGTAGGCTATAATGAAATCAACAAACGCATTACGAGCATGTGGCTCGTCCTCTCGCTCTCTGCAGCAAACGAGGCAATGTGATGATCAACTACAGTTTGCTGTGTGTGAAGTTGAACATTATGATGTGTGTGACGTGTCTGATACAACGAGGTGAAGCGATGTCGACTCGAGATTCATTTGGGGGTGCGTGTGACAGCTGCTGCAGCTGCGAGCCTGCGGCGCGGGAGCTTGATGCTGGATCAGCGTATCGCACTAACGTGGGAGGCGAGAGATAGTAATTAATTTGATTCTGCAAATCAATTTCTCATTCTTCGCTTGATGTAATTAATACAAATGTCCAATATAACGGAATTCGTTAGCTCATAAAAATGTGATTATAACAGACTGCTGTTTAAAACTCTGACCGGAATTTCAGGAATATGTCCGGGGATAGAAATCTTGCAGGACACCCAGACCGGCACGAATATGTTCTAACGGAAACGCTGATCCCTACCACACAGTGACACAAAGTAGTGTAACAACATGTCTGAGAGGAGGATGAAGAAGTCCCCAGGGAACCGGGGGGAAAACACAACCCTCCTACTTTACCCTTAATACAGCCAGTTGAACAGGTAAACCTGTTAATATGTGAACACACTGTTCATTGTCATTACAGGCTGAGAAAATAATCATTCTTTACTCATATGTCACTAAGCATAGCTTTATAGGTTAGTTTAACCCCCTTAGTTGTGAGTACACAGTACATAAACACACATGATGTTTCTCAACACAACAAACCAGATCATTTTCACATCTGTAACAAACAACCCGATTTGCATGGAGAAGCTAAATACCAGTGACAAGACAATTCACACATAACTCGCATCGTATCCTAAATGTAGTGCAGCAACACTCGTTTTGGAAAACATCGTTATTTACAAAACATTTAGAAGGGAAAGCAAGAAGATGTGCTCAAGGTCTGGTCAGACCTTGCCTACCTTGAGCGCAGATCAAGCGAAACTGCAGCCTCTAACAAGGCACCGTAGTAAACAGCCGTTCTGTGTTGTCGACCTGGGCAGCGTTGCCGCTCCATCCCGTCGCTATGGTCCCCCTTGTTGACGCAGTCCTTGCCGTCCTGGCTCAGGGCAGGTTCGACGAACATCCTCTGTCAAAGATGACGTCGTAGTCAAGAGTGTTTAAAACATGTGTAGTAACTTCCTAGCTTTAATCGTCGTGCTCTGCGTTGTGATTTAAATCTTACAAAGCTTCTTAGAAGAACTACTCTTTCCAAATGCAGATAACCAATGTTCAATCTGGTTTCTGCTTACCCTGAGAGAGCACACGGCGCGGCCGTTGAAATGAAGCGAAGTCGGAGCAGTTTGAAAAGGATCCGTTTTCTAATGAAAAAAGGATTTCAATCAGATTACAAATCAAATATTTGAAAGAATGGTGCAATGAATTCTACCGGAAGCAATCGCTATGCCGAAGGACAGTAGAATTCAGTCTAAACGTTCAATATCTAAAAAGCTTGTAGCTGCTCGTTGTTCGTTCTTCAAGGATGTTTTTGCTGCGTCGGTCTCTCTGCTCGTGGTCCTCAATATCTAGTGGAGAAAAAGGGTGTGTTTTGGTAGTGGCTTCCTGGTCTGGTCTGTGGGTTTGTTGTGTCTCTCCTGGCAAGGAGTTTTGGTTATATCCAATTTAGGCTCCGCCTCTAATTTTACGGCAAGCGGGCGTTTCCAAAACTCGCCTCGTGCGTTCCTATTGGAGAACACTTATTCTCAGCTCTCATTGGCTAACTCACTACCGTGACGTTTTGAACTGATTTAGGTCACGGAGTGGATTCAAATGGTCTTTCTTTGATCAACTGGTCCTTTGTTTCAGAAGAGACAGTCTGGCGTCTCCCAAGGCAGTTTCTTTGTATTCAATCTGTTTGGACCAGATGGGCCTAGGGCCCTGGGTTGTAAAATCACCCATTTTGTTGACTTTCCCAGGAAGATCAGACGATCACTATCTCTCATTTAATCAGCGTCTGCCTGCTTCAACACCCCTTTTAGGAAGTCTTGAGCCAAGCAGCTGCGTTATTAAGTCAGCGATGTGTCTCGTTTCTTATGTTTATAGAGGTAGAGGAGCAGGGGAAAATAGTGAATGTATTTTACCTCTTGGTGTTTCTGCCATTCTGATTTGTTGTACACATACACAGTTTGCTATTTGACGGAAATCTACCACACATGTTATAATCAAAGCACGTTCAACAGTGTAGCATTAAGCTAACGGCCGCACTCGGCCGATAGCAGCAAGCTAACGTTTCCTAGCCTAGCCTAGGTAGGCCATAACTAGCATGCAAGCTAACGTTTCCTAGCCTAGTGATCACAACAGGCTAGCGCCGCAGCTAACAGCTGACTGGCTAACAGTAGGCCACCACTAGCACGTAAGCTAAGCAGCTATCACTTGAACTTGTACACAATTATATAACAATCACTCAGACAGGCCGCCGTTCTGAAACCCTCCTCACTGTTTAAGAGAGAAGAGAAACAAGATGTTAACACAGTTTTACAACGGTGATTTTACCAACACCCGACGGAGCCAGCACAATACCCAACTGGCCTGTAGCTGACTTGAACACAGATCTTCCGCTAACGGACATCCATGCCCATATTTCCTCGTGAGGGAATACTCTCATTTGTATTATGAAAGAAGGGGCCTCACGGTGACAGATAAACAACCACTCGTCCAGAAAACACAGGGATCACCAGTGTTATTGGTCGTGGCCCACTAGTTAATTATAATGGGCTTCAGACCAAGGTCTTCCGCCGTCGCCTAAGAGGCTGAACAAAAGACCCTAGTCTGGGGCCGGTTTTCATAAACATTGTCAACTAGCCCCCATAGCACTAACAGACAAGTGGAGCTCGCCAGCAAAAACATAACTCACCAAACCTGGAACCCACCGCTTCTCACAACAGCGGCGCGTCCTACAGTCCAGCTGTGCCTTTACCACAACCAGCACACAGCAATGACTGCAGTTGGAAAGCATGTAGCGGCGCGAACTCCCAATACGAAAACCGGTGGAGGATTTTTAGAATGATCTTCATCTTCCAGACACTCCAGTACGAAGACAATATCGCCGTATTTTCTCGAATATAGTGAGAGAGAAAATAAAGATATGATGTCAACGTATCGCTTGTTTTCCAACTCTTCTCTACCATTACATCACGTCAAGTGGGGATCTACCGAGGCACTTCCTTGTGGTGAAAGCGAGAAAGGAGGAGAGCAGGTGACCACACACCTGCTTATGTAGGTGAGCTGATAGGGGTGTGGTCAGACAAATATTGGGATTAAAGGTACATTGTGGTCTTTATTCAGTGCGCGTGCACGTGTGCGAGGACAGTGCATGAGTGACGCCGAGCGGAACCGACTATGATACAGAACACATAAAATACAGTTACAGACTTATACACTCACAACATTTACATGTCATACAGACAATTAAAACAACAATAAAAACCCTTATACACTCATAACATTTACATGTCATACAGACAATTAAAACAATAATAAAAACCCTTATACACTCACAACATTTACATGTCATACAGACAATTAAAACAACAATAAAAACCCTAATCAAATTCATACTACAATATAAAAATATATACTCCTTATGAATGAATTCATAATACAATACAATAATACCTAATCATAATTAATTCATAATACAATACAGCATAATATACTATTTAGCTTTTACATACATTATCTATGTTCATATCAGCCAATTATACAATATTTTAATAATATATCCCTATCAGACACATGCCTTTTCATCCATATATACCCATCTCTTTATCAGACACATACATTTTCATTTACGTACACACTATCTATTAGGGAATGTCAATTTCTTTGGTTGAAAATGTTGTTTTACCACGATTTTGAAACGACATTTACTATTCTCCTGCTTAACATGTCTGGGAAGAGAGTTCCATTCCTGCATACCACGGAACATGACAGTTTGCTTCATTGCATTCGACCTCACTTTTGGAAGTGTAAAACCTTGTGCAGAAGCATGTCTGGTGGAATGGTTGTGTCTGTCAAGCAGTGATGCCACTAACGCGTTACTAAGTAACGCGTTACAGTAATCTGATTACTTTTCCCCGAAAATAGTAATCTAACGTGTTAATCTTTAAAAGCCAGTAATCTGATTGCAGTTACTTGTCCAAGTGGCTGTGCGTTACTATTTCGTTACTATCTCATCATAAATTCATAATGCAGGCGGAATGCAGTATTTTATTTCGTTTTAGACAGTCAAAAATACGCTTGGAGCTGTATTTCCTTGTATTGGGGGAGTGACGTCACAACACGCAACCTCAAGTTGTTCCATGCTGGTGGGCGCGGCTGTTATTGTTGTGACAGATGGGTCTCCGTGAACGCGAACACTGCTGTTGAGCGAAAGTCATTGCTCTTTGCTACGAGGGACCGTAGCTCATCCATTTTATTGCAGAGAGAGTTCACGTTTGAGAGGAATATACCCGGGAGAGGAGGACGAGATCCTCTCCGGCGGAGGCGAGCCAGGGAGCCAGCCCTTTTGCCGCGCTGCCGCCTGACCCACTTCACAGCCTGGATGAAGACCGCGGTTCCCCTCACGAGCACATCCAACAGATCCGTGGAGCGGGTGAGTAGTTGAGGGAAAATGTCAAGTGGGATTGATTTCCCAATGTTCAGCAGTTCTTCTTTAGAGTAAGAAGTAACACAGGACGCTGGGACTAAACAAAACAAACAGAACACAATGCATCACTAGGAACATTAGAACCATATCTGAATAGGGCAGGCCTCAAAGGTAGGCTACATATCAGCCTACATGTGGTGAATGAATGAATTAATGAAAACTTTATTTAACAGATTGCAGAATGGGTACAATACAGTACGGCTCAATACATACAATTGTTAAGGGGATGCAGACCTGAGAAAGACGTTTGTCTTGTTTCCATCAGGGTCCCCCATTTTCAATTCATATAGACATTTATGACATACACAACATAAATGACATTTATGGCATAGGGACATATAGGTATTTAGTACTGATACATTTGTGACATAAACGGTATTCAAATATACAGTACTGTTACCCCTAGATCCTGACAGAGTATATACATATCATGGGGAGGGGACTGTACATTAGGAGGGGGTGGGTGGGTGGGAGAGAAATATACATACGGCGGGGAGGGAATATATACATGCGGTGGGGAGGAGACTGTCTATTAGGAGGTGGTGGGGGTTTTGGGCATTTACGGTGGCCAGTTTCGAATTGCAGCCTCCCGTAGGTGCTCTTTAAGAGCGGTTTTGAATGTGGGTAGTGATTCACATTCCTTTACAGCTTTGGGTAGGGCGTTCCACATTGTTGTGGCATAATTGCGAAACGTGTTTAGTCCCTTGTTTGAGCCGAATCTGGGTTTTACATGATTTGTTGAGCTTCCTCTGGTGTAGTGGTTGTGGTATTCACTGACCTTTGGGAAGTATTTTGACATGTACATGGGTACCCCGGTCGTATAGTGTATCTTGTAGACCAGGCCCATTGCAAGTTGCTGTACTCTGTCGTCTACTCTAAGCCATCCTAGGTTGTCAAAGTGGGCATGGGTGAGGTGGGTTCTGGGGTTCAGGTCAAGTAGTAGTCTGACCAGTTTGTTTTGTGATGTTTGTAATTTTGTTTTAAGCGCCTTTGAGGTGCTTTGGTACCATGAGGTGCAAGCATAGTCGTAGTACCCTTGAATGAGTGCTCCTGCCAGAGTCTTCAGGGTATTCTTGTTTACCAGAGAGGAGATCCGGTACAATAATCTAGTTCGTTGGTTGGTGTTATTGCCCATTTATCTTTTGTGAAATCTATAGATCTATAGATAGGCCTACCTGCCCTATTAGTACCTTTTACTCAAACTGAGTACATTTTACTAAATTTTTTTTTGTCATTCTTATGTTGTGGCAGCAGCAGGGACGACGACTTCGTAACCTAGTTACTTTCAAAGTAACTAAGTTACTCTGATAATCAATAATCAGTAAAGTAACTAAGATAACTTTTTAAAGGAGTAATCAGTAATCAGTAATCAGATTACTTTTACAAGTAATCTGTGGCATCACTGCTGTCAAGACTTATTGATAAATTGTTATATAAAATTGAGGTTTCAAGCCGTTTTCAAGTTTGGGCAGCACTGGTACCAAGGGGAAAAAACCACATAACTTGACAGTATGTTAACTCAGTTACTTCTATTCTGCATCGAACGAATTGTACATATGTATATACTGAACACTGTCTACGTACGTGACTTCTATTTTTACTTCCATTTTTACATGCTATACTATTTTGTATAAAAGTATTCTGTACTTCTGTATGACAACTATTAAAGAAACTTGAAACTTGAGCCATACTAGCCAGTGGTATAATTAAGAGTAGGTCTGGGATATATATATATATATATATATATATATATATATATATATATATAGTATATACAACATGTACAGTGCACAGAGTGGGTATTAGGGGTGGGAATCACCAGTTTCATCATGATACGATACGATATCGATTCTTTGGACAACGATACGATATTTGCCGATATCACAAAGTCTCTCACGATACAATACGATTAGATTAGATTCAGGTGCCTGCAATCGATATGAGATGATATCATATGCCCATTTAACACAATCGGTAACATTTAGATCAACTAAAAAAAGGTAACGAAAATAATTGACATTTGTATTTTTGAGCTCTTCCAGACATTTAAAGGAAAATCAATCTATTGTTTTTAATACAAATAGACCTCCTGTTCACTGTAAAGTGCCACGTTTTGATATATTGAGCTTTAAACTTTAAGCTCCATTTTTTGGAACTCAAAACTCAACCTAAAACCCCTCCCTACCTCCCTCTCCCAAACCGTTCCTACAACAATTTGTTGATGTTGCATGATCATGTATAGGCCTACATTTATTATGTATTATATTGTTTATGTTTAAATAACATTTAAACATCAAACTCCTCTGACCTCATCTGGTCTTTCCAAAGACACGCACACACACACACAGAAAGGGAGAATGCTATGCTGTAACGTCTACACACACAGAGCTACTGCTGTTGTTTTTGGGCGGATATGAGACTCGCCACAGGATTTTCAAAATAAGAGTATCGATATGAATCGATCTTATTACATTGCATCGATCCGATTCGATCGTTGCTAATTACATCGATGTATCGATCTGGATCGATGTATCGTCCCACCCCTAGTGGGTATGTATACTGGTATGTAAACATGATTTATGTCCATACATATATATACAGTAGGGCTGTCCCTGACTAAGGATTTGGATAGTCGACTATTGATTCGACAGATATTCGACTATTAGTCGACTATACATCTTTTTATTTTAATTTTTTTATTGTTTTTTGTATCATTCCATTTGGGCTGTGGGGGTGCTTAATGTCTGAAGGAGTCGACTGAAGGCTTCTTGTCCTCTGCAAAAGCATGCAATTGGTCCACTGATGGATACATCTTGATATTTGTCTAGTCTAGTGTGTTCATTAGATGGGTGAAATCCTCTTTCAGTGCCTCTGTGTCTGTTTTCTTAGGCAGTTAGCCTCTGGTATGCGTGCCATTAGCGTTAGCCACGCTTCTAAGCCTCTTTTCTTTTGGAAAGAATGATAAAAAAAATTTTTTTTTTTTTTTTTTTTTTTGCGCATTCGACTAAGAGGTTGGCAGTCGACTACGGCTCCTTTCCATCGATTATTCGACTAATAGGGGTCAGCCGACTCAGCCCTAATATACAGTATATATAGTAATTGTACATGGCTATCATATAGTGTAATATGGATAGACTATAGGTTGAGGTAGGTAGTTATGTTTACAGTGTAAGGCAGTTGTAGGCAGTGCAGGCAGTAGATAGATATAATACGAGTATAGGAGAGAGAGAGAGAGAGAGAGAGAGAGAGAGAGAGAGAGAGAGAGAGAGAGATAGAGAGAGAGAGAGAGAGAGAGAGAGAGAGAGAGAGAGATAGAGATAGAGATAGAGATAGAGATAGAGAGAGAGAGAGAGAGAGAGAGAGAGAGAGAGAGAGAGAGAGAGAGAGAGAGAGAGAGAGAGAGAGAGAGAGAGACACTGGTGGGTTCCTAAGCCTGCTTGACTTGGATTGAACATTTGTATAGTGCCTCCCAGAGGGGAGGAGGGCAACCAGTCTGTGATTGGGGTGAGAGGTGTCCTTGACAATGCTTTGTGTCTTCCTCAGACACTGTTTGTGTTGAATAGTCTCAATTGCAGGGATTAATGTACCGTGATGCGTTTGGCGGTGTTCCCCACCCTCTACAGTGCTTTCCGGTCTGATACAGTGCAGTTGTCGTACCAGACTGTGATGCAGTTGGTGAGTAATTGCTTTCTATGGTGCACCAGTAGAATTTCACCAGAATCTGAAGAGACTTTTTTTTTTTGGGCTTTTCTCAGTCTCTCCAAGAGAGGTCCTCGGAGATGTGGACACCCATAGACTACACCAAAAGTAAAGACTACAACCTCTGAATTATGGCAGAGCTCTGGCTTACAGGCCCAATACATCCCACTGTCCTTGTCTGAATGCTGGCAGGGCTCTGGCGTACAGGCCCTATACATCCCACTGTCCTTGTCTGAATCCTGGCAGGGCTCTGGCGTACAGGCCGCCTAAATATTAAAGGCAACCAACTTGTGTCTAGCCACGCCCAACTTGCGTCTAGCCACGCCCCCGCGGCGACGCGGCAGCAGCAGAGCGGAACATTGACAACTAGCTCAACTGGTAGCGCCGCCTTGCTGTGGATCCTGCGGTCCGTTGGTGACAAGTTCGATTCCCTTCAATTTTTTTTTTAACATGCATTCTTTCGCCGGTTAAGTTTAGGCATGTTAACTTTAAGCATTGTTTCGGAGTTGGTTAGGGTTAAGGTTAGGCATTGTTTCGGAGTTGGTTAAGGTTAGAAGGGTTAAGTTTAGGCGCTGTTTCGGAGCTGGTTAAGGTTAGAGTTTGTCTTAGAGAATGGCAATATTCTTTCGGAGTTGGTTAAGGTTAAGGTTAAGTTTAGGCATTGTTTCGGAGTTGGTTAAGGTTAGGGTTAAGGTTAGGCATTGTTTCGGAGTTGGTTAAGGTTAAGGTTAAGGTTAGGCATTGTTTCGGAGTTGGTTAAGGTTAGAAGGGTTAAGTTTAGGCGCTGTTTCGGAGCTGGTTAAGGTTAGAGTTTGTCTTAGAGAATGGCAATAGACAGCCTATTTCCGCGCTGCAGCTCTCTCGCGCTGCCGCGGTCACATGGGTGTAGTGGCCAATCAGAGAAACGCTAAACACAAGTTGGTTGCCTACAATATTCACGCGTACAGGCCCTATACATTCCACTGTCCTTGTCTCGCAGCTCTAACCAAGTTCAAGCTGCATCCAAAGTTTATAACATGCTTTCTAATGTTGATTAATAACATAAATGTAATTATTTAGCCTTAATAATTCTTAATATAATACAAAATAAGGCTGTCAGGTTGGGAGCCCATAGATTTACAGTATTTACCTATTTTGCCTTTTTTCATTTAATCCTGCTTGTGCCATAGCTTAAAAAAAGAAGGTACATTTTCCTGGTGCCTTATAGTACTATGCCTCTATTCAAAGGACAGAAAATGCCTTATTTTGGGGGGAAATATGAATCCCTACTCCTCCATTCACTGTTAGTGACTTTGCCCCTAGTGGCAACTTACAGGCATGGCACTTTGTGTAAGATCAATGTAATACATCAAAATGTTTGTGTGAGCTTGTACACCCAAATTCGGTTTAAATTCTGGTTCAGACCTTCTAGCAATTGGTATTAATTAATTAATTTGGGGAGGAAGTCAGCACCACTCTTCATCTCGGCCCCTAGGCACCTATCTACCTAGTCTACCTGTGCAATGCAGACACACACCTCGCTAAACCCCTCCTGCTATGCGGCAGTCCTGAATCCATCAACGCCCCAATGTGCCCATTTCCCCCCTTTTCTCCTTTTAAGTCCGGGCCTTGGGCCTCCCCCTTCCTCCTGAGATGTATTCTGGAAAGCTAAGAATCCACGTTACAGGTGTCACATACAGTACATTCTTACACTCTGTCATCTCGTCATTCATAGATATTCCAAGCTAAGCTACAGTATACTCTATTCACATTCCACCTTACAGGTGTATTCTCACTCTCTGCTATATGTCATTATTATTACTGTGATTATCATTAACCTGCAATATTCTCACCATTACCTATATAATTACCATCAAAGCTATCAATGTTCCATTTATTCTATAGTTCTCCTGTCATCGCCAGAGACTTCTGTATCATCAGGCTTTGCAACCCACCCACCTTCCCTATATGTTCGCACAAGGTCCTTGCAGTGCTTAAAGTGCTTGATTTTTGTCCCAAAAAAAAGGTCAGGGCCTGGAATTCTTTGAAAACAGCCCATTTTTAACAAGGTGCTTAAAAAGTCTACCAATCGCATTGCAAGTTGTGTTCATCCATGATAAAATAGTTCTGAATCAAGAAATACATTTTCTTTTATCTAAAGTGTAACTAAATTGTCGGAAATTGGTTTTAAGCCATACATATTGGATCCGATTTTCTTTTCAATAAAAATACAGCATTTAAAAGTGAATTGTATCCTTTTAAATGCCCTTTTAAAATGGAAAATAGTGCTTAGAAAAGTACTTGAAAGTCCTTGAATTAAATGTGTCAATGTCTGTGGGAACCCTGCAGTCTTCTCTCTTCCCTCCAGGTCAGATGGGGGGCTTGTGGGGTCAGCAACCTTTACTATCAAAAGAGCCACTTTTTCCCGCTACTGTTCCTAATTTACGCAAATGACATGTCGTCAGCTTGTGACTGCAACTTGTTCCTGTTTGCGGACGACTCAGCCCTGCTGGTCTCTGACAAGAACAAGTTACAGGTTGAAAAAACCCTCAGCTCGGAACTAGGCAGAATCTGCATATGGCTCGCTGATAACAAACTATCATTACACATGGGCAAAACAGAGTCCATTCTCTTCGGTTCAAATAACAAACTCAGCAAGACCGACGGCTTCTCAGTTACAGTGGGTGACAATATTGTCACAAGGAAAGATGAAATTACCTACCTGGGTTCCATCCTAGAGGCTAATCTCTCCTGTGACAAAATGGCATCCAATGTAATAAAAAAAGTCAACCAACTAACTCGATTCTTGTACCGGATCTCCTCTCTGGTAAACAAGAATACCCTGAAGACTCTGGCAGGAGCACTCATTCAGGGGTACTACGACTATGCTTGCACCTCATGGTACCAAAGCACCTCAAAGGCGCTAAAAACAAAATTACAAACATCTCAAAACAAACTGGTCAGACTACTGCTTGACCTTACTCCTAGAACCCACCTCACCCCTGCCCACTTTGACAACCTAGGATGGCTTAGAGTAGACGACAGAGTACAGCAACTTGCAATGGGCCTGGTCTACAAGATACACTACACGACCAAGGTACCCATGTACATGTCAAAATACTTCCCAAAGGTCAGTGAATACCACGATCACAACACCAGAGGGAGCTCCACAAATCATGTTAAACCCAGATTCGGCTCAAATAAGGGACTAAACACGTTTCGCAATTATGCCACATCAATGTGGAACGCCCTACCCAAAGCTGTAAAGGAATGTGGATCACTACCCACTTTCAAAACCTCTCTCAAGGGACACCTACGGGAGACTGCAATTCAACACTGGCCCCTGCAAATGTCCTAACCCAACCCCCTCCAATGTACAGTCATTTACCTAGTATGGTTTTGTCAATAGTCCAATGTACAATTTTGTTTGTTTGTACAGTGTCTCCCCCCCCTCAATGTACAGTTTTGCTTGTATATACAGTGTGCCCCCCCCCCCCCCCCCCCCCCCCCAACCACCTCCAATGTAGATTACCCAGTATGGTTGTCAATATCCCAGTGTACCCAACCCCCCCCCCACCCAACCTCCTCCAATGTACAGTTTCTACGTCAAATGTATATACTCCCTTTTCCTGACTCCTTCTGTATCACAAACAGTACTGTATTTGCAAATCTGGTATGTCATAAATGTATAGATGTAGCAGTACTGACTATCTGTATGTCATGTATGTCATATATGTCCTGATGAATTGAAAATGGGGGACCCTGATGTAAACAAGACGAAAGTCTTTCTCTGGTC
The DNA here is from genome assembly GCF_963971535.1 of Notolepis coatsorum. Classification (NCBI taxonomy): domain Eukaryota; kingdom Metazoa; phylum Chordata; class Actinopteri; order Aulopiformes; family Paralepididae; genus Notolepis; species Notolepis coatsorum. Next base: position 107,025,981 of record NC_140167.1, on the reverse strand, counting down.
TGCATCCCCTTAACAATTGTGTGTATTGAGCTGTACTGTATTGTACCCATTCTGCAATCTGTTAATAAAGTTTTCAATCAATCAATCAATCAATCCCCCCTCCCACAAAATTAAATGCTCAGGGAGCCGCACAAGCTATTTACCCTTAAAATGAAGATAACAGTGTATAATGTTTTATATATCGCCAAGCATACCCCACATTTAGCATAAAACGCCGGACAATTGCATACCCAAAGTAATTTGCGATTTATTATACTTTATACTTATAGCACACATGTTTGTTGCATTAATGGAATTATAAAGCAACAAAAAGAAAAGTTTTGACTTTTTATTGCTGTTTTTACCTGTTATAACAAAGGAAAACCTCAAACTCTTATGAAGAGGAGAACAAATACTGGCTGTGTAGACCTATTTTTAAATAAAACACAAGAGGAGACAAAACGCCCTACCCAAAGCTGTAAAGGAATGTGAATCCCTGCCCACATTCAAAACCGCCCTTAAAGGGCACCTACGGGAGGCTGCAATTCGAAACTGGCCACCGTAAATGCCCAAAACCCCCACCACCTCCTAATAGACAGTCTCCTCCCCACCGCATGTATATATTCCCTCCCCGCCGTATGTATATTTCCCTCCCACCCACCCACCCCCTCCTAATGTACAGTCCCCTCCCCATCATATGTATATACTCTGTCAGGATCTAGGGGTAACAGTACTGTATATTTGAATACCGCCTATGTCACAAATGTATCAGTACTAAATACCTATATGTCCCTATGCCATAAATGTCATGTATGTTGTGTATGTCATAAATGTCTATATTAATTGAAAATGGGGGACCCTGATGGAAACAAGACAAACGTCTTTCTCAGGTCTGCATCCCCTTAACAATTGTATGTATTGAGCCGTTCTGTATTGTACCCATTCTGCAATCTGTTAAATAAAGTTTTCATTCATTCATTCAACACTGGTGTCTGTAGACTGACTTTGAAATAAAACCCTGAACTATTCAGGTATATTTGAGTCCTTCCCTTATTTGTGGAACATTTATAAAATAAAAAGTAGTCCACTTTGAAAAAGACTACCATGTGTAGACCTACTTTGAAATAAAACACAGAAAAGGAGAAAAACACTGGCATCTGTAGACCTACTTTGAAATAAAACCCTGAACTATGCAGCTCTATTTGAGTCCTTCCCTTATGCCCCTTTTCCACTGCATGGTACCTACTTGACTCTACCCTACTCTACTCTACTCGCTTTAGGTACCTGGTACTTCGTTCCTTTTCCACTGCAGGTACTAAGTACTCAGTTTGTCTCCGTGTGGGGAGGCGGGGCTACTGGTGTACAGCATGAGAGCTCCAGCATGTCCATGAGGGCTTGGCAAGCCAGAGTAAAACACAGTTTTCAATCAATCAATAACAACAACATTAACCACATTAACCAGACTCTCGTTGTGTCTATTCTGCTAACGCTAACGTTACCTCTCATTGTGTCTATTCTACAAGCTTTTTTTTTTTTTTTTTTTTTAACTTTGATCAGTCAGCTGGTTCTTTTTGCGTTTATCGCTTTTTTCTCTGGTCAAGTATGACTGACAGAAACAGGTTGAATGGGGGTACAGATGGGGGGAAAGACACTCTGAGAAAGTACGGCTTGTCCGGGAGTCGAACTCGCTACCCCAGATCCGTGACGCGCACGGTTGTCCCCGACGCCGAAATAGCGTTCGAGGTACGCGGTGAGCTACTGGAGCTCCCCTATTCTACAAGCTTTAACGTTACCTAGGCTCTCGTGTCTATCTGCTAACGTTAACGTTAGCATTAGCATTAGGCTAACACCAAGCTTTAACGTTACCACTCACGTCCCTAACCCTCACAACAAGCTTAACTAATCAGCAATCTTTTTGTGAGACTAAACTCTCCGCTCGGTGGCAAATTGTGTTGATGTCTGTTTTGTTTCATCAATAAATGAGGCAGAATACACAGTGACTGTATCCTTTTTTTGTTTATTGCACTTGCATAGCTTGTACACCCAAATTCGGTTTAAATTCTGGTTCAGGACCTTCTAGCAATTGGTATTAATTAATTAATTTGGGGAGGAAGTCAGCACCACTCTTTATCTCGGCCCCTAGGCACCTATCTACCTAGTCTACCTGTGCAATGCAGACACACACCTCGCTAAACCCCTCCTGCTATGCGGCAGTCCTGAATCCATCAACGCCCCAATGTGCCCATTTCCCCCCTTTTCTCCTTTTAAGTCCGGGCCTTGGGCCTCCCCCTTCCTCCTGAGATGTATTCTGGAAAGCTAAGAATCCACGTTACAGGTGTCACATACAGTACATTCTTACACTCTGTCATCTCGTCATTCATAGATATTCCAAGCTAAGCTACAGTATACTCTATTCACATTCCACCTTACAGGTGTATTCTCACTCTCTGCTATATGTCATTATTATTACTGTGATTATCATTAACCTGCAATATTCTCACCATTACCTATATAATTACCATCAAAGCTATCAATGTTCCATTTATTCTATAGTTCTCCTGTCATCGCCAGAGACTTCTGTATCATCAGGCTTTGCAGACCCACCCCACCTTCCCTATATGTTCGCACAAGGTCCTTGCAGTGCTTAAAGTGCTTGATTTTTGTCCCAAAAAAAAGGTCAGGGCCTGGAATTCTTTGAAAACAGCCCATTTTTAACAAGGTGCTTAAAAAGTCTACCAATCGCATTGCAAGTTGTGTTCATCCATGATAAAATAGTTCTGAATCAAGAAATACATTTTCTTTTATCTAAAGTGTAACTAAATTGTCGGAAATTGGTTTTAAGCCATACATATTGGATCCGATTTTCTTTTCAATAAAAATACAGCATTTAAAAGTGAATTGTATCCTTTTAAATGCCCTTTTAAAATGGAAAATAGTGCTTAGAAAAGTACTTGAAAGTCCTTGAATTAAATGTGTCAATGTCTGTGGGAACCCTGCAGTCTTCTCTCTTCCCTCCAGGTCAGATGGGGGGCTTGTGGGGTCAGCAACCTTTACTATCAAAAGAGCCACTTTTTCCCGCTACTGTTCCTAATTTACGCAAATGACATGTCGTCAGCTTGTGACTGCAACTTGTTCCTGTTTGCGGACGACTCAGCCCTGCTGGTCTCTGACAAGAACAAGTTACAGGTTGAAAAAACCCTCAGCTCGGAACTAGGCAGAATCTGCATATGGCTCGCTGATAACAAACTATCATTACACATGGGCAAAACAGAGTCCATTCTCTTCGGTTCAAATAACAAACTCAGCAAGACCGACGGCTTCTCAGTTACAGTGGGTGACAATATTGTCACAAGGAAAGATGAAATTACCTACCTGGGTTCCATCCTAGAGGCTAATCTCTCCTGTGACAAAATGGCATCCAATGTAATAAAAAAAGTCAACCAACAAACTCGATTCTTGTAGCGGATCTCCTCTCTGGTAAACAAGAATACCCTGAAGACTCTGGCAGGAGCACTCATTCAGGGGTACTACGACTATGCTTGCACCTCATGGTACCAAAGCACCTCAAAGGCGCTAAAAACAAAATTACAAACATCTCAAAACAAACTGGTCAGACTACTGCTTGACCTTACTCCTAGAACCCACCTCACCCCTGCCCACTTTGACAACCTAGGATGGCTTAGAGTAGACGACAGAGTACAGCAACTTGCAATGGGCCTGGTCTACAAGATACACTACACGACCAAGGTACCCATGTACATGTCAAAATACTTCCCAAAGGTCAGTGAATACCACGATCACAACACCAGAGGGAGCTCCACAAATCATGTTAAACCCAGATTCGGCTCAAATAAGGGACTAAACACGTTTCGCAATTATGCCACATCAATGTGGAACGCCCTACCCAAAGCTGTAAAGGAATGTGGATCACTACCCACTTTCAAAACCTCTCTCAAGGGAACACCTACGGGAGACTGCAATTCAACACTGGCCCCTGTAAATGTCCTAACCCAACCCCCTCCAATGTACAGTCATTTACCTAGTATGGTTTTGTCAATAGTCCCAATGTACAATTTTGTTTGTTTGTACAGTGTCTCCCCCCCCCCCCCCCCCCTCAATGTACAGTTTTGCTTGTATATACAGTGTGCCCCCCCCCCCCCCCCCCCCAACCACCTCCAATGTAGATTACCCAGTATGGTTGTCAATATCCCAGTGTACCCAACCCCCCCCCCCACCCAACCTCCTCCAATGTACAGTTTCTACGTCAAATGTATATACTCCCTTTTCCTGACTCCTTCTGTATCACAAACAGTACTGTATTTGCAAATCTGGTATGTCATAAATGTATAGATGTAGCAGTACTGACTATCTGTATGTCATGTATGTCATATATGTCCTGATGAATTGAAAATGGGGGGACCCTGATGTAAACAAGACGAAAGTCTTTCTCTGGTCTGCATCCCCTTAACAATTGTGTGTATTGAGCTGTACTGTATTGTACCCATTCTGCAATCTGTTAATAAAGTTTTCAATCAATCAATCAATCAATCCCCCCTCCCACAAAATTAAATGCTCAGGGAGCCGCACAAGCTATTTACCCTTAAAATGAAGATAACAGTGTATAATGTTTTATATATCGCCAAGCATACCCCACATTTAGCATAAAACACCGGACAATTGCATACCCAAAGTAATTTGCGATTTATTATACTTTATACTTATAGCACACATGTTTGTTGCATTAATGGAATTATAAAGCAACAAAAAGAAAAGTTTTGACTTTTTATTGCTGTTTTTACCTGTTATAACAAAGGAAAACCTCAAACTCTTATGAAGAGGAGAACAAATACTGGCTGTGTAGACCTATTTTTAAATAAAACACAAGAGGAGACAAAACGCCCTACCCCAAAGCTGTAAAGGAATGTGAATCCCTGCCCCACATTCAAAACCGCCCTTAAAGGGCACCTACGGGAGGCTGCAATTCGAAACTGGCCACCGTAAATGCCCAAAACCCCCCACCACCTCCTAATAGACAGTCTCCTCCCCACCGCATGTATATATTCCCTCCCCGCCGTATGTATATTTCCCTCCCACCCACCCACCCCCCCCCCTAATGTACAGTCCCCTCCCCATCATATGTATATACTCTGTCAGGATCTAGGGGTAACAGTACTGTATATTTGAATACCGCCTATGTCACAAATGTATCAGTACTAAATACCTATATGTCCCTATGCCATAAATGTCATGTATGTTGTGTATGTCATAAATGTCTATATTAATTGAAAATGGGGGACCCTGATGGAAACAAGACAAACGTCTTTCTCAGGTCTGCATCCCCTTAACAATTGTATGTATTGAGCCGTACTGTATTGTACCCATTCTGCAATCTGTTAAATATAGTTTTCATTCATTCATTCAACACTGGTGTCTGTAGACTGACTTTGAAATAAAACCCTGAACTATTCAGGTATATTTGAGTCCTTCCCTTATTTGTGGAACATTTATAAAATAAAAAGTAGTCCACTTTGAAAAAAGACTACCATGTGTAGACCTACTTTGAAATAAAACACAGAAAAGGAGAAAAACACTGGCATCTGTAGACCTACTTTGAAATAAAACCCTG
>NC_140167.1:106909164-107020176 GCF_963971535.1 Notolepis coatsorum | reverse complement strand
ATCTAAAGTGTAACTAAATTGTCGGAAATTGGTTTTAAGCCATACATATTGGATCCGATTTTTCTTTTCAATAAAAATACAGCATTTAAAAGTGAATTGTATCCTTTTAAATGCCCTTTTAAAATGGAAAATAGTGCTTAGAAAAGTACTTGAAAGTCCTTGAATTAAATGTGTCATGTCTGTGGGAACCCTGCAGTCTTCTCTCTTCCCTCCAGGTCAGATGGGGGGCTTGTGGGGTCAGCAACCTTTACTATCAAAGAGCCACTTTTTCCCGCTACTGTTCCTAATTTACGCAAATGACATGTCGTCAGCTTGTGACTGCAACTTGTTCCTGTTTGCGGACGACTCAGCCCTGCTGGTCTCTGACAAGAACAAGTTACAGGTTGAAAAAACCCTCAGCTCGGAACTAGGCAGATCTGCATATGGCTCGCTGATAACAAACTATCATTACACATGGGCAAAACAGAGTCCATTCTCTTCGGTTCAAATAACAAACTCAGCAAGACCGACGGCTTCTCAGTTACAGTGGGTGACAATATTGTCACAAGGAAAGATGAAATTACCTACCTGGGTTCCATCCTAGAGGCTAATCTCTCCTGTGACAAAATGGCATCCAATGTAATAAAAAAAGTCAACCAACAAACTCGATTCTTGTAGCGGATCTCCTCTCTGGTAAACAAGAAATACCCTGAAGACTCTGGCAGGAGCACTCATTCAGGGGTACTACGACTATGCTTGCACCTCATGGTACCAAAGCACCTCAAAGGCGCTAAAAACAAAATTACAAACATCTCAAAACAAACTGGTCAGACTACTGCTTGACCTTACTCCTAGAACCCACCTCACCCCTGCCCACTTTGACAACCTAGGATGGCTTAGAGTAGACGACAGAGTACAGCAACTTGCAATGGGCCTGGTCTACAAGATACACTACACGACCAAGGTACCCATGTACATGTCAAAATACTTCCCAAAGGTCAGTGAATACCACGATCACAACACCAGAGGGAGCTCCACAAATCATGTTAAACCCAGATTCGGCTCAAATAAGGGACTAAACACGTTTCGCAATTATGCCACATCAATGTGGAACGCCCTACCCAAAGCTGTAAAGAATGTGGATCACTACCCACTTTCAAAACCTCTCTCAAGGGACACCTACGGAGACTGCAATTCAACACTGGCCCCTGTAAATGTCCTAACCCAACCCCCTCCAATGTACAGTCATTTACCTAGTATGGTTTTGTCAATAGTCCAATGTACAATTTGTTTGTTTGTACAGTGTCTCCCCCCCCCCCCCCCCTCAATGTACAGTTTTGCTTGTATATACAGTGTGCCCCCCCCCCCCCCCCCCCCAACCACCTCCAATGTAGATTACCCAGTATGGTTGTCAATATCCAGTGTACCCAACCCCCCCCCCCACCCAACCTCCTCCAATGTACAGTTTCTACGTCAAATGTATATACTCCCTTTCCTGACTCCTTCTGTATCACAAACAGTACTGTATTTGCAAATCTGGTATGTCATAAATGTATAGATGTAGCAGTACTGACTATCTGTATGTCATGTATGTCATATATGTCCTGATGAATTGAAAATGGGGGACCTGATGTAAACAAGACGAAAGTCTTTCTCTGGTCTGCATCCCCTTAACAATTGTGTGTATTGAGCTGTACTGTATTGTACCCATTCTGCAATCTGTTAATAAAGTTTTCAATCAATCAATCAATCAATCCCCCCTCCCACAAAATTAAATGCTCAGGGAGCCGCACAAGCTATTTACCCTTAAAATGAAGATAACAGTGTATAATGTTTTATATATCGCCAAGCATACCCCACATTTAGCATAAAACACCGGACAATTGCATACCCAAAGTAATTGCGATTTATTATACTTTATACTTATAGCACACATGTTTGTTGCATTAATGGAATTATAAAGCAACAAAAAGAAAAGTTTTGACTTTTTATTGCTGTTTTTACCTGTTATAACAAAGGAAAACCTCAAACTCTTATGAAGAGGAGAACAAATACTGGCTGTGTAGACCTATTTTTAAATAAAACACAAGAGGAGACAAAACGCCCTACCCAAAGCTGTAAAGGAATGTGAATCCCTGCCCACATTCAAAACCGCCCTTAAAGGGCACCTACGGAGGCTGCAATTCGAAACTGGCCACCGTAAATGCCCAAAACCCCCACCACCTCCTAATAGACAGTCTCCTCCCCACCGCATGTATATATTCCCTCCCCGCCGTATGTATATTTCCCTCCCACCCACCCACCCCCCCCCTAATGTACAGTCCCCTCCCCATCATATGTATATACTCTGTCAGGATCTAGGGGTAACAGTACTGTATATTTGAATACCGCCTATGTCACAAATGTATCAGTACTAAATACCTATATGTCCCTATGCCATAAATGTCATGTATGTTGTGTATGTCATAAATGTCTATATTAATTGAAAATGGGGGACCCTGATGGAAACAAGACAAACGTCTTTCTCAGGTCTGCATCCCCTTAACAATTGTATGTATTGAGCCGTACTGTATTGTACCCATTCTGCAATCTGTTAAATATAGTTTTCATTCATTCATTCAACACTGGTGTCTGTAGACTGACTTTGAAATAAAACCCTGAACTATTCAGGTATATTTGAGTCCTTCCCTTATTTGTGGAACATTTATAAAATAAAAAGTAGTCCACTTTGAAAAAAGACTACCATGTGTAGACCTACTTTGAAATAAAACACAGAAAAGGAGAAAAACACTGGCATCTGTAGACCTACTTTGAAATAAAACCCTGAACTATGCAGCTCTATTTGAGTCCTTCCCTTATGCCCCTTTTCCACTGCATGGTACCTACTTGACTCTACCCTACTCTACTCTACTCGCTTTAGGTACCTGGTACTTCGTTCCTTTTCCACTGCAGGTACTAAGTACTCAGTTTGTCTCCGTGTGGGGAGGCGGGGCTACTGGTGTACAGCATGAGAGCTCCAGCATGTCCATGAGGGCTTGGCAAGCCAGAGTAAAACACAGTTTTCAATCAATCAATAACAACAACATTAACCACATTAACCAGACTCTCGTTGTGTATATTCTGCTAACGCTAACGTTACCTCTCATTGTGTCTATTCTACAAGCTTTTTTTTTTTTTTTTTTTTTAACTTTGATCAGTCAGCTGGTTCTTTTTGCGTTTATCGCTTTTTTCTCTGGTCAAGTATGACTGACAGAAACAGGTTGAATGGGGGTACAGATGGGGGGAAAGACACTCTGAGAAAGTACGGCTTGTCCGGGAGTCGAACTCGCTACCCCAGATCCGTGACGCGCACGGTTGTCCCCGACGCCGAAATAGCGTTCGAGGTACGCGGTGAGCTACTGGAGCTCCCCTATTCTACAAGCTTTAACGTTACCTAGGCTCTCGTGTCTATCTGCTAACGTTAACGTTAGCATTAGCATTAGGCTAACACCAAGCTTTAACGTTACCACTCACGTCCCTAACCCTCACAACAAGCTTAACTAATCAGCAATCTTTTTGTGAGACTAAACTCTCCGCTCGGTGGCAAATTGTGTTGATGTCTGTTTTGTTTCATCAATAAATGAGGCAGAATACACAGTGACTGTATCCTTTTTTTGTTTATTGCACTTGTTCCTGCTGCAAACATAATGAAATCCTACGCGAGCCATTAAAGATGGCGGCTTTCTGTTTTTGTTCAGACGCTCCAACGAGTGACGCGTCTCTCTTCTGACCAATCAGTGGTCTGCAGTGTTTCACGTGACTTTTCTGGTACCAGTTCTACTCGCTTGGAACCTCGACAGAGCAGGGACTAAAAAAGTACCCAAAAAGTACCAGGTACTTTGGTAATGCAAAACCGAAAATGCTGAGTAGAGTAGAGTAGAGTCGAGTAGGTACCATGCAGTGGAAAAGGGGCATAATTTGTGGAAAATCTATCAAATTAAAATTAAAACTTTCGTTGTTCGCAAATTTCGCACCACATATCAGGCATACAGGTAAGCCTGCATCGTTAGTCGTGAAAGCAAATTAATCTGTCCACGCTGAATTAAACCCTCTATTTTCCTCAGACTTTCCTTTTTCTGGATTTATCCATGGTTAGCTTACTGGGGGGTCTGAAACTCAAGATTAGCCACTTGCAGATGGCAGGGAGAGGCGCAGGGTGTGACATACTGTATATTTTAGTTGATGAAATATTTTTGTTGACAAAATATTTTTGTTGATGAAATATTTTTTCATTTCAGTGTCACAGTATGACATCGATCTCCAAAAAAAAAAAAAGAAATAAAAAAAAGTAAAAAAAAAAAAAGATGTTGGCCAGGGAGCCGCAGCTGATTGGCTAAAGAGCCGCATGCGGCTCCGGAGCCGCAGGTTGCCGACCCCTGCGGCCCAGAGCAATGCTAGGTCACACCCCTCATCCTGTGTATCCTCATCCCATGCCCACCTGCTGGCCACTCTAGTGTCGATCAGTGGCGGCCAGCCCCCTACCCATCCCATCCCACCCAGGTGAGTGTGCACCCTGTGTACGGCATATATATAAACCCCTCTGCCATCTATCCATGCTTAATTCTCATATTGTCAAAAAATACCTTGTATTGCCTCATGTTGTCATTGGCAGGCGGATCTAGTGAATACTACAATATGAACCTCAGGGTTTAAGACCTCACACAAACATTGTATGGCCTCATGAAGTCAGAGACCCATTCACTGTCTATGGATAAGCTGCAGTAAATCACTGACTGGAGGGTTCTCTTTCTGATTTCTAGCTTGGAGAGTGGTGCGTGTTCACAAATAATGAATGAACTGTCCTGGGGCACAGGAAGAACAGAATAATAATTATGTTCATTCTGAAAATGAGTGGCATTCCCCTTTAAGATATGAGAAATCATTGGACGCAATGGCTGGATCCCATTTTCTTTTCATTCAAACCCTCAGTGACGTATGAGCCTTCGTCATTACGAGGGTCACTTTGTGTGAGGGAGTAGGGCACACACTTATCACAGCTGCATGCAATAACAACCTATTGAATAACAACATCTTCAAAATGCACACTTACACTTCAAGCTGCAGTACATATGTTTACTCAACATACAATCCCATCACATTTCATTTGTTTCTCAAAGTGTGTTCACTCTTGTTTAGTAAGGAACTTTAGTTCCATTTCTGACACCATTTTTACTTGGGGGGGGGGGGGGGGGGTGGGCAACAAACAAACATGTGGCAGTGCATTGCATTGTGGGTCATATTTGGGACTGAAGAGAACATATTTTGGTCACTTGCTCCAGCAGCCTGTTCCCTCGAGGGTTGAGTGTGCCCTGTAGTGAACTCCACCTGCATCATTTATGGAGTGGACCAACACAGAAAAACAGCATTGGCTTTTGGATGGGGATTCCCCTGAAGGCCAAGGGCCTGGCTGAGGGCACAGACTGCTTGAATGAAACAACAGTATTGAAAAACGCATCACTGGTTGTATTGAAAAACGCATCACTGGTTTCGTTCCTGTAATACAAGTCACTAAAAGGGTGTTACAATGCACAGCCCAATGCATGATGTTTGTTTCCTATTGGTACATCCCATAATAGCAAAAACACATCCAAAAAAATAAATAAATAAAAAATAAAAACACAATGAACTTGTTAATCTTAAATATCAATAGTATTCATTTTATAATTCATTTTCAAATTTCATTAGAATCTCCATGGACGTTGTTGCTGCTATCTCCATGGACGTTGTTGCTGCTATCTCCATGGACGTTGTTGCTGCTATCTCCATGGACGTTGTTGCTGCTATCTCCATGGACGTTGTTGCTGCTATCTCCATGGATGTTGTTGCTGCTATCTCCATGGACGTTGTTCATGCTATCTCCATGGACGTTGTTGCTGCTATCTCCATGGACGTTGTTCATGCTATCTCCATGGACGTTGTTGCTGCTATCTCCATGGATGTTGTTGCTGCTATCTCCATGGACGTTGTTCATGCTATCTCCATGGACGTTGTTGCTGCTATCTCCATGGATGTTGTTGCTGCTATCTCCATGGACGTTGTTGCTGCTATCTCCATGGACGTTGTTGAGGCTATCTCCATGGACGTTGTTCATGCTATCTCCATGGACGTTGTTGAGGCTATCTCCATGGACATTGTTGATGCTATCTCCATGGACGTTGTTGATGCTATCTCCATGGACGTTGTTGCTGCTATCTCCATGGACGTTGTTGATGCTATCTCCATGGACGTTGTTGCTGCTATCTCCATGGACGTTGTTGATGCTATCTCCATGGATGTTGTTGCTGCTATCTTCATGGATGTTGTTGCTGCTATCTCCATGGACACTGTTGATGCTATCTCCATGGACGTTGTTGATGCCCTGTTACCTCTGCTTATCCGTGACAGCTGTCTGTCTATAATTTTATTTGTATTATTTTGTCCTTGTATTACATTTACATCAACAATTACCCACCTCAGCACCTATTGCATGCCTGATCATTTTTGTTGGGGGGGGGGGGGGGGGCTCATTGAATTGCCCTTCTGAGGCTTCCCTTCAGTTTTTTCCTATTAAGGCTGTGGGGTAGTTTTTCCCTCATCTTTATCTTCATTGGGGGTTAAAGGTCAGGGGGTGTTGTTCCAGCGTGGGCTTGTGAAGCCTGTTGAGACATTGTATTGTGATATTGTGCCATAATGTTACACATAAACTTGACAAGAACAAAAAGAACGCCTGCAGTATACCTGTAGTTTTGTCAGGTACTTGATGAATGTCTAAGGGCCCCGGGTTACATTGATCCATTGTGTCTGTCCATCTACAGTATGTCTGTTTTTAATTATTTTTCAATAAGGAGCATCCGTTCGTTGGACATAGCTGCCAGATCTGTATCTGTTTCGACAGACGGGTCAGATAAGTTCAGAGAAGATGAACTTTTTGGAATTGACTGATATGTCACCGTCCATTGGCAAAGCCGTTGTTTCTAATTTAAAAGGTTAGGTTCAAATGATGTGTAGGAGACTGACGTCAAACTAATGATAACACTCTCGGAACTTAAATGACACGTGTAATAAATTACAGCCGACTAGGCATCAAGAGAAAATAATCTAATTAAGTCGGGCTGTAATTTATGTGTTTTTTTTTTGTGCGCATCTTGCTTATCCTTTGCCTCCCACATTGCCTCATAATCATAGTCATTATTATTCCACCCTTATTAATGCTCCATTATTCTTGAAAACCCATCATTATTACACGCTTCCCCGGGTGAATACTCAAAACTCTGATTGGCTTGGAGGATGGCCATTATTTCCGCACAACACCCCTGGCAAAGCTGTAGGGTCAACATTGTAAATTAATATGCTGAACAAGGGCCCGTCTTCCATTTCAACCGTGCGCTGCTGATAATGATCTGAATACATAGATCCTCTTGAGATGCAGACAAAATGCCCAAGTTAACAATCAAGCCTGATGAATAAAATCCCAGATACACAGATTCGTGTCAAAAGTGTAACCGTGAAACCCTGATCGGCTTACTCTTGATTCAAGACGCATACAGTGTACATAAGTGGCCACGATTGGATCACGATAACAGACGCTGGTTATTATTCCTCTGATCACTTCAGGGTCTCCGGCGTGGTGCACAGTTTGCCTGGAGATAAGCATCTTATTATCACAAGAGTTGTTTATTTATTAAATCCGAATAGGTTTTTAAACACATCTCATGTGGTGATGGCGCTGCTGCGGGGGCCGAATGGCAGAGAACAGAATAATGTCACTCCTCTATGCCGTGACAGTGTGTGAATGATGTGACAGTGCAATCTGAATCTGAATCTGATGGATTTTAGTGGATGATTTTAGGAACACGTCATTGCTCCTCTAACCATAACCCACAACTGCGCACAACTGTCAAAAAGGAGAAGACAGGTTTGCGTGATCCTACTGGCATCTGTTTTCATATAAAGCCGCTTTTCTCCTTATGTCACTTCATAATCCGAAATGTGCAGATAGTAGACTGGTAGTCTAAAAAAAGAAATTCTAATGTTTTAAATTTTTTTGTTTGTTTATCATTTCATTTGGGCTGTTGGGTGCTTAATGTCTGAAGGAATCGACTGAAGGCCTCTCTGGTATGCGCACCATTAGCGTTAGCCACACTTCTGTGCCTCTTTGCTTTTGGAAAGAATGATACAACATAAATAATAATAATAATAATAATAATAATAACATATAATTATTATTATTTTGCATTCGACTAAGAGGTTGGCAGTCGACTATGGCTCCTTTCGATTGATTAGTCGACTATTCTACTAATCGGGGTCAGCCCTAATATATACCCACACTGTACACACTGTATATATATATATATATATATATATATATATATATATATATATATATATATATATATATATATATATATATATATATATATATATATATATATATCCACACTGTACATACATTTATCTATATCTGTATATATATATATCTATATCTGTATATATATCTATATCTGTATAGAATATATATATATTCATTCAATCTTTATTTTGACTAGACATGTACACTGAGGGGTATCCCTCATGTACAGTGTCATCAAGCATCACATAGTCATCATCAATAATCATCAACAATATATCAAACAAAAAGGAAGAGACAATTTTATTTTAAATAAAAAATACAGCTGTACTATAAGAATGGAATAATATAATCATTTATAATCGTATACACTCAAACACAATTTAAAAACAATTACAGATTGTGCTCTAAATCGACTCATGGACACTAGTGCACCTCATGTCAATGTCCCCTGCAAGGCGTTCCATGACTCAGGAGCACAGAAGCCAAAGGCAGATCTACCAAGTTCATTATAAACTCTAGGTACTGTAAGTGTATGTGTATATATATATATATATATCCACACTGTACACACTGTATATACATGTATCTATAACTGTATATATCCATACCTGCTGATATTAGTTAAACCACTGGTTAGGCTGGTAGTGTATTCATACTCGTACCACTGTATATAATAATAGTGTACATACATTAGCTTAGCATAATTTACTATGTAGCTTTATCATATATACTCCACATATGCACATGGTATACTGTATACTGCAATGCACTTTACTGCTACTTTGCACTCTGATGCCAACTTCATTGTGTTGTACTCTGTATTTGTATTTGTGCAATGACAATAGATTTAATCTAATCTAATCTAATATAATCTAATCTAATCTAATCATACTCGCTCCGGTGACCAGCTCACACTTCAAGTCCCCAGAGTTTACACTGAGACTTAAGAAATCCACGTTTAGCTTCTGTGCCCCTCGACACAGAACATGTCAGTTTAAATCCTTTATCACCAACCATTTCACCCATCTGTAACCCTTTCATTATTACACTACAGAAGGTTAACCCTTTCACTACCACACTACAAAGGGTTCATGCTTTCACTACCAGCACAGTAACAGTATGTAGTGTGGTAGTGAAAGGTTAACCTTCTGTAGTGTGGTAGTGAAAGCGTTAACCCTTTGTAGAGTGGCAGTGAAAGGGTTTACCTTCTGAAGTGTGGTAGTGAAAGTGTTAACCCTTTGTAGTGTGGTAGTGAAAGGGTTTTTCCCTCTTGTATTATTTTTGCATGTATTGTATCTACTGTGTATGTATTCGCTACATTGTTGTAAATGAGGTTGTTGCCCTCAATGATCTATCGAGAATAAAGATTGAACAAAATGGAGAAAATAGGCGCATGTCCCGACACCTCCCAGAGGAAGGTTTAGTACGGATACGTTGGATAAAGTGCTTGAAATGAGGCTTTTCATACAGTATGTTGTTTTGGACTGAACGCCCCCTCCACTCTAGCTACCATGGAGAATGACCTGGGAGGATTATACAACAGTCTTACACTTGTGAGCAACAAAGCAGAAGCCCCTCACCAACATTTGGCCAGAGAAAGAGAGGGCTGGGGGCAGAAACAATTGACCGTATTCAGACGGCGACCATTTTGCTCTTATGGCATGCTCAGGATGAGATTACTTTCCACCCTGTGTGGGAACAGGGTGGAAGGAATCCCCATCCTGAGCCTGACATAAGAGAAAAATGGCCACAGTGTGAATATGGTCAATTGAGCGCTCCAGGGCATAACCGACTGTATTCATAGTATTTTTCATGACGTATCAGGCCAGGGATAAAAGCAAAGGGGCTATTTACGTCTTCAGAGAATTGGTGGTAACTAAGCACATTAGTGGCCAGCGTCTCCAGTGATCCATTGGATTAGGTAATAATAAAAATAAAGAGAATAGAACCCGCTCACATATTATGCTCCAGAATAAAGTTTTAATTTACAATGTTTCGTCAGGTCCATGATGAGTAGCCGCTGGAAACACGGTCAATGAAAAGTTTATTCTGGAGTATATGAGAATGCAGGTTATATTCTTTTAACTAAACATTAAATACAACTTAAGTTCTCACTCTAAAATGATTTTCACTGGCACACAGTGCCTAACTTCGGCCGAAAGATTCAGCACCATGGACAGGTCTGCTCAAACTAATGAATCTAATTAATTAATAATTAACCCCCACCCATTCCAAATACTGAATCGAGAACCTCATCATTCACTCTCTCATCTTTCTCTCCCATTACAGAAGCCGAGACCCTGACACTGGTAACGTCGAACCGTCCGACTACATGCCAGCTGGACCAGCTACCCTCCCCACTCCTCCAGACCATAGCACCAGACATCCTCCCATTCCTAACTGCAACCATCAACTCCTCACTCAACTCGGGGGTGGTCCCCACCTCCCTAAAACAAGCCAGAGTCACGCCCCTCATAAAAAAAAAAAACCCTGAACCCCACCGTCATAGGCAACTATCGTCCTGTCTCTTATCTCCTTCCTTTCTAAAACACTTGAACGTGCTGTATCCAACCAACTTACTGCTTATCTCTTACAGAATGACCTCATAGACCCTAATCAGTATGGCTTCCGGACTGGCCACTCCACAGAACCGGCCCTCATTGCGGTCACAGAGGCACTTCACTTAGCAAAAGCGAAAGGCCTCTCCTCTGTCATGATTCTCCTAGATCTATCTGCAGCCTTTGACACAGTCAACCATCAGATCCTCCTCGCGGCCCTCGCAGGAATGGGAGTGGCTGGCTCTGCGCTGACATGGCTGACATCATACCTCAATGACCGCTCCTACCAAGTGTCATGGAGAGGGACCCTGTCGGCCACCAGCCCCCTGCGGACGGGTGTCCCCCAGGGCTCGGTCCTAGGACCCCTTCTCTTCTCCCTCTACACTAAATCACTGGGTAACATTATCACGTCTCATGGCTTCTCGTATCATTGTTATGCGGATGATACTCAACTCTTCCTCTTAGGGATGCCCCGATCGATCGGCCAGCGATCGGTATCGGCCGATATTCAGTATAAATATGAGATCGGTGAATTCCGATAATGCTTTATTTTCGCCAATCGTGAAAACCGATCGGAAAACATGATCCAATTCTTAGCGGATATCTCACTCGCTGTCTGTCTCAGACACACAGAGCTGCAAACTGCCGCTCCTCCTCCTCCTCCTCCTCCCTTGCCCCTCCTGCACCTGTGTAAACACAGAGGAGGTTCCTCTGCTCTAGTCCAGGGGTCAGCAACCTTTTTGACATGGAGTGCCTGTTTGAAATATAGTTGTAACTAGTGTGCCTCAACAATATTCCATGCATCGTAATTATTTTTTCTCATAATCAGGTATTTTTAATGATAATTTTTACCTTATTACATCATTATTGTTATTGTTATTGTTATTATTAACAATATTATTATGATGGTTGTATCAACCCTAAATCTGAGTTGGGGAGGGGGGGGGGGGGATGCAATGCAGTGCGACCATTTCACTCACATTTGCCCATTCATTTTTGGACACATCACACACCATCGGTGTGTGTACTGTACGTGTGCTGTCATAGCTCCACCTACAGGCCTAATGGAGAACACCAGGAGAACACCAGGATGTGAATGGAGGGTGAATGTGAGGTATATCGTGTAAATAAGTTTTGATTGATCGCAAGACTACACTGTAAACAAATAAATAATAATAAGTTACCAGAACTTCTGAACGAAGGATTGGAGCCACGAAAGGTCCCGATAAGTCAGACATTATTGGACGCGGAGCAAAGGAGCAACGCACGCACGCACGCACAAAGGACCGGACCGAGCCAGCCTATATCAATGGATTTGCGGTAATGTAATCCGACCCGTTGCGTTCTGCTGTGGACCCATGTTGGTTCATTTGGAACAATTTTGAGCTGGTTCTACCGCTGAGTGGAAAACTGTTATTATGCTGAACACGCTGTGGATGTAAATGGTAAATGGCTGCTTTTTTATATAGCGCTTTTATCCAAAGCGCTTTACAATTTGTTACTCACATTTTACCCATTCACACACCGATGGCGGAGGCAACCATGCAAGATGCCAACCTGCTCATCGGGAGCAATTAGGGGTTAAGTGTCTTGCTCAAGGACACATCGACACGCTGCCTGGGAGGAGCAGGAATCGAACCGGGAACCTCCGGATTGCCAGACGACTGCTCTACCTCCTGAGCCACTGTCGCCCCTATGTGTGTGCGCGGCCCGCTGGGCAAAGCTTGTACAGTATCATGAGTGTGACAACAAACAATTAACGTGCGCTGCACTGCGCTGCTCTTTTGCTGTGGCTGATATATGTGGCAGGCTTTGCAAATGCATTGAATATTGGAATTGTATTCTCATGGTGATAACTTTCTTGTGCATTCAAAATGAGTGGTTCAAATGTTGGAAACAGGCCAAAGAAAAGAGAAAAATAACTCTCACTGCAAAAGCTCTGGCAAATAAAGTCGAATCACTCCAAAAGAAACGCAAAGGGAAAGTGGAGAAAATAAAACATCTGATAACCTCTGTCAAAGAGCTCATGAAAAATGAGCAAAATGTTGCACTGGTTAAAGCACAACTTGATGTTTTGGTGCAAGTATCTGACAATTATAATGAACTTCATAACTATTTGATGCATCTTATTCCACACGATGAACAAGAACAACAAAATGATTGGTTCTCAAAGGTCAATAAACATAAAGATGGATTCATTAACGATGTTAATGCCTGGTTTTCAGTAACCAGAGGAAACAAACCTCAGTTAGAGGCTCATAACAGGCCTACTGAAATGCAGCAGCATGATGAAGAGGAGAGGTTGCAGAGGAGGAAAATGGAGAACATGGGAGTGTGGGAAATGTGGAAGTGACGGGGCCTCAGTCGCACAGTATTCATTATGCTCAAGAGGGTGTTCAACCAGAGGACAGCATATCCAACCATAGTAGCAATAATTATGGTTCAAGATATATTAGATCAAAGGTTTCCTCAAATGCATCTACACGTCTCAGAGCAGAGGCCGACATGGCTCGGCAAAAGTTGCTTGAACAAAAACATGCTCTTGAAGACCAGGAAGCTCAAATAAAGAAACAAGCAGACATAGCAAGGCATGCTCTACAGCAGCGGTTCTCAACAGGGGTTCCCCGGCACACAGGGGTTCCGCGGAGAGCTGCCAGGGGTTCCGCGAGATGCCTGGCAATGTTCTTTAAAAATATAGAATGACAACAGTCTTATTTTGAAAATCCTATAGCGGGTCTCATTTCTGCCCACGCGCAGCTCCAGCTAAATAACTAGGCTCCGAAAGCTAGCAACATTTAGGTCATTATGATACTCTTATTTTGAAACTCCGTGGTGTCGTGACTCATATCCGCTCTACAGCACACAGCCAATAAGGATGCATCTCAACACAGCAGGCTGAGCAGTGAGCTTAGCGTCTCTCAGCTCAGCAGTAGTAGCGTACTCTGGATCTGGAACGCGGACATTGAAACACAGCAAGGATAGTGTTTTTGCGACCCAAAACAAATCCCTGCTGTTTTATTCCGCAACGGGTCAAATGCATATAACATGCTTTGCAATCCTTGCCATTCCTTTGTGGCCACGTTGTGTTTAAGACCGGAATTAATGTCCCTTTAGCATAAGCTAACAACAAGCCCTGTTCAGAGCGACAGAGAACAGCAGGGTGGGGACTTGGAAGGAGGACTGGGAAGGAGGGGGGGGGGGCATTCTCCCTCTATGTGTGTGCGTTTGAAAATATATGATGAAGTCAGACTACTATATTATATTGATAGTAAATGTACTGAGGGTGGACAGACGGATTATGTTGATATTTAAACATAAAAAATACAATACATAATAAATGTATCCATGATCATCATGCAACATAAAACAATTGCAGGAACGGTTTGGGAGAGGAAGGTGTTTTAGGTTGCGTGTTCCAAAAAATGTACTTAAAGTTTAAAGCTCAATATATCAAAACGTGGCACTTTATAGTGAACAGGCACTTTATAGTGAATCCAAATAATTTTTTGGATTACAGAAAATTATCCCTAAAGTGCTATCTGATGCAGCTGCACTGTTTTCCATGAAAATACCATATTTGGATAAGTTTGACCATTTCTAAAAATCTGAAAATCATTAAGTCACTCTGGATAAAAAAAGACTTTACAGACAACATTGAGACAAAGCTTCCTGACACATCTCCATCCAAACTCTTGGAAGAACTCATTGAAATCTCATCTGATACCACCTGGAGAGCTAGTTTCAGAGTGTGGTGCTGAGTACCAAGTATCTCATGATGCTGCAGTTAAGGTGTTGATACCATTCAGCCCCACATATCTGTGTGAAGCTGGCTTTTCATCCATGACAGCTCTGAAAACAAAATATAGGGCCAAGTTGAGCCTTGATGATGACATGCGTGTTGCCTTGTCAAAGATCTCCCCACGTATTGACCGTATTATTAGCCAGCAGCAGCGGACCTCGCATTGAGCTAGAAATGTCCACTGAGTGAACGAGTGCTTATTTTCTGTATTTATTTATATTTTTTGAGAAATGGTAACTTGGTGATCCTTTTCTGTATTTAAAAAAAATACATGATTTTCTGTTTTTGAGAAATTGTCAAACTTATCCAAATATGCTATTTTTATGGAGAACAGTGCAGCTGCAACAGATAGCACTTTAGTGATCCTTTTCTGTATTAAAAAAAAAATACATGATTTTCAGTTTTTTCTTAAATAAACATTATTTTGAAAGCAAGCACTTTTGTCATCAGATTCAGACAACTTTATTGATCCCGCGTGGGGCAATTCATATTTGCAGATTCACCAACAAGCAACAAAGACAAACAAACAACAAAACATCTCAACGACAGCACGGCAAATAAAGAATCATTGTATCATCATTGTAGCAAAAAAGACAGGACCGAAAAAGTCTTTATCGTATGTAGGGGTGCCCTGGAATATTTTATTGAACACAGGGGTGCCTTGGCAGCAGAAAGGTTGAGAACCCCTGCTCTACAGGACCAGGAAGCTCAAATAAAGAAACAAAAGGAACAACTTCAGCTTGAAGCGGACATAGCCACATCGGCCGCAAGGCTGAATGTTCTGAGAACCTCTGGGTCAGGGGTGTGGAGTGCTGCTTCTTGTAAATCGGATGGAATGGAATCCTACTTTGAAAAGGGCCTCAACATTAATGCAGATACATTTGTATCACACAAGGATGTAAGAGGACAACCTGCATATGTTGAAGGCACAAGGCCAAAGCAAAGGCAACCTGATGGAGCCAAATACCTCCAGAAGCCCTCTGCGCTCACACAGACCCAGACTATGATCTCAAATGCTACAGAATACCCAGCGCCCACACAGAGACAGAGCACGGTCCCAAAGGCTACAGGGCCTCCATTGTTTTTGTATAGAGACATACGATCTGTTTCCAGGAACAACAGCAGTGAACAGAACAACATGATGTCTATTATGCAAAAACAAAACAACATCACTTCCATATTGGTGCATCAGCAATGCATTGCTTCACTGCCTACAAGAGACATCCAACCATTTGAAGGTGACCCTCTGCAGTACCATGGCTTTATGCAGTCCTTTGAACAGACCATAGAAAGGAGGACTGACAATGCTGTTGATTGCCTGCACTATTTGGAGCAATACACCATGGGGCAGCCTAAACAACTAGTCAGAAGTTGTCAACATATGACTGATGGCACTGGATATGCTACGGCGAAGGCTTTACTCCAGGAACACTTTGGAAATGAGCACATCATAGCATCCGCTTACATGGACAAAATCTTTGCATGGCCAGCTATTAAGTCGGAGGATGGGAAAGCCTTACAAGCATACAGCCTATTCTTGCACGGATGCTGCAATGCCATGAAATACGTGCATAACCTATGTGACCTAAACACATCTGCAAACATGCTTGCTGTTATCAAGAAGTTGCCCTACAAGCTGAGGGACAAATGGCGAACAGAAGCATGTAACATCCAGGAAAAACATCGCAAACGTGCTATGTTTACTGATATTGTGACTTTTATTGAGCGGGAAGTGAGAATCGCTACAGACCCTGTATTTGGAGACATACAAGACGCTCCAATGACGGGGGCTTTCAAGGAAAGTGGCAGAGCTAGACCTGTGCCTCGTCTTCAGGCTAGAGGGAGTAGTTTTGCCACAACGTATTCCCAGATTGAAAGAGATGCTCATTGGGAAAACAGAGTTAATGATCGATATGAGGAGACTTGCCTTTTCTGCAAAGAGGGTGGACACACACTGGAGTCATGTACTCTATTGGAGAGGAGAGTTCACAGCGAGAAGATGGAGTTCCTGAAGGATAATGGAGTTTGCTTTGGATGCTTGTGCACTGGGCACATCAGTAGAGAGTGCAGGGAACGTCTGTTTTGCAGGACATGTGGCTCATGACACCCCAACTTGCTTCACATCCACTCTAAGGAGAATGGAGATGCAGAGAAAGGCAGGAGCAACTCAGACAGAGCAGTGGACAGAACTCTAGTCGAAATCCATACCGGTGGCCTTACTGGGGCCGGTGATCAAGATTGCAAGCTTGCCATCGTACCAGTTAAAGTTAAATCAAGCAAAGGTCAAAGGTCAGTGGAAACCTACGCCTTTCTAGACCGAGGGAGTTCAACGTCCTTCTGCACAATGGGTCTGATGGCTAAACTGGGACTATATGGGAGTAAAACAAGGATCCTTTTACGTACTATGGGCCAAGAAAAGGTGGTTGACAGTTGCATTACATCTGACTTGGAAGTCGCTGGATTGGACAGTGACCGATACTGTAAAATACCAAAAATCTTTGCAGAACATCAAATGCATGTCAATCGAAGTAACATCCCACAACAGCAAGATCTGGAAAAATGGCCTCATCTGAAGCATGTCTATCTGCCACAGATAGATGTAGACGTGGAAATGTTGATTGGTCTGAACGTTCCCAGAGCCTTAGAACCACTGGAAGTCATCCGAAGTGTGAATGGAGGGCCATATGATGTCAATACGATGCTTGGATGGACTGTAAATGGACCAGTTGGAGGAGACGACAGTGTCATGGCAGCGTTCGATGCTAGTTCTGAAAGCTCGAGCAGCACCAATAAGAGGGAGTATAAACTAGGGGTGCACCGATATATCGGTCGGGTATCGTATCGGCCGATAAGTGCCTTGTTGACTGCTATCGGCCTATCGGCCGATAAGCTCAAATTTGCCGATAGCAGTCGCCGATAAATACCCATCAATTTGTGTAGCGTCAAAAGGCAAAAAAATAAAAGTTCACTCGCGACCTACCTGCACAACGCCTGCCGTCCCCCACACACACACACAATCTACTGCATCAAAGTAACTACTTATGATTAACAAGGCATTCGTTTTGTGGCATTAGCGTTATATAGTTAGTGTTACACGGACAATAACATCAGCATATTATTATTACCCATAGCAGCAAGGCATTACTCCGAGTCCGTTCATTAGCTCGGTTCCATTCCGTTGCTCATTCCGTACCCAACTACACATTCTGCAATCTGTTAATAAAGTTTTCAACCAGACAAATGTATAGAAAGGCTTTGTTTTATTATAACATTTGTTGCAGTAAAATCATTATGTCTCATTTGGTCATGCGTGGAGCGCCGGTCGGCGGGCCGGGCAGCTAACGTAGCTACGTTATTAGCTATTAGATGCAAGACTAACGTTACTGGTGAAAATGTGATTTGCGTTGGAATACTCCTTTGTCAACTTGCTGTACTTTGCTTGCAGGTCTGCAGTCATTATTGCTGCATTAAGAATAGCCCCAACTTTAGCCAAGGTAACGTTATGGCTAAACCTTTAACAATAGTTAACGCTAGCTTTCGGTTAGCTGTTCAATGCTATTAATAACACAACTCCCCGTCAAAACACCCTCTCTCGGGAAGATGGCATTTAAGAAAGTATCTGCTGTTAAAATGAAGTGTTACACGTTCAATAACAAGCATATTATTTACCCGAAGATAGCAGTAAACAAGGCATTACTCCGTTAGCCCGTTCATAGCTCGGTTCCATTCCGTTGCTCATTCCGTACCCAACTACACATTCTGCAATCTGTTAATAAAGTTTTCAACCAGACAAATGTATAGAAAGGCTTTGTTTTATTATAACATTTGTTGCAGTAAAATCATTATGTCTCATTTGGTCATGCGTGGAGCGCCGGTCGGCGGGCCGGGCAGCTAACGTAGCTACGTTAAGTGTGTTCTGCTCTCGCATTCGCAAACAGAACAATGGCGGCATGCCCGGAAGTAGAAAAATTTATAAACGCTTGCCGATTGGTAGGACAGCAGGAGGTGGGTGCTAGCGGTGTGGCGTAATTGGCCGAATCGACTGTCAATCAAAATGGTTCCATTGCATTGGTTGAAAGCTCTGGTTGAGAGAATAGTATCCCGCTGCAGGCCGCAAGAATGGTTCCATTGCATTGGTTGAAAGCTCTGGTTGAGAAAATAGTATCCCTCTGCAGGCCGCAAGACGATACTGGGAGAGAGATAGTGATACCATAAACATATTTCTTGATGTTTCCTTTTTTTAAGTAAGTAAAGAGGCCTACAAATACAAACATACACATACAAATATACAGTAGTTTCATAAAAAAAAATAAAAAAAAATAAAAAAAAATAAAAAAAATAAAAAATAAAAAATATTTTTTTTTACAAATACTTATATACAAATATACAAATATCGGTATCGGTATCGGTATCGGCCGATAGTGTTAGTTGAACAATCGGCATCGGTATCGGCGGCCAATTTTCATATCGGTGCATCCCTAGTATAAACGTAAAGCTCATCAGGAGGTGATTGACGAGGCCAAGCAGGAGTTGAAGATACAGAGAGGAGAGAACACATGGCTGCCCCCAGAGCTTGACCAACGTCTTCATCAGATACAGCAGGAGACCATCTTCAAGACCAAGAAGAAGAAAAGGTCAAAAAATATCAAAAAGGAGAAGAAGAGACAAGAGGAGGAGAAAGCCAAAACAGAGGCCATCCAACAGGCTGGTCTGCATAAGCTGGAGTTGAACCCATACTGGAAAGATGGAGGGAGTGGTCTTCCCCCAGTGCATAAGACTGGTACTGCAGCACATAAAGCCTCAGTAGAGAATGATGGAGGTGTTGGTTGGTTGAGGAAGAGTTTGAAGAGGATGAAGGAGCAGGCGGAGAGAGAACAACGCAGCCTCAGTGACGTGGTGTCTCAGATATATGGATCCATGGAAAAGTTTCAGAATCGACTTGCAGAAGCTGAGAGAGCAGCACATGGAGAAAGGAGGAGATGAGGAGAAAGAGAGGAGAGGATGGCAAGAGGAGGAGGAAGAGA
Organism: Notolepis coatsorum; assembly: GCF_963971535.1. Classification (NCBI taxonomy): domain Eukaryota; kingdom Metazoa; phylum Chordata; class Actinopteri; order Aulopiformes; family Paralepididae; genus Notolepis; species Notolepis coatsorum. The sequence goes on along the minus strand of NC_140167.1, from coordinate 107,000,448 downwards.
GGACAGAGAGAAGATGATGTAGGAGAGGAGAGGAGGATGGGATGGAGAGAAGAGGATGAGGAGGGACTCCCATACAGTACTCCACGAAGTGGAATCAATTCTCAACAGTAGACATCTCACATACCTGCCACAATTACAGGAACGACAGAACAAGGATCAAGCGGAACTTCATCCCCGGTGACATAGTGCTCAATAATGGACGATTCTGCACCATGGCATTCCTGGATCATTGGGAGGATTACAGAGACGATGCCAGACAAGATCGGACCTGTGCTTAAGACGCGGACCTGCAGCTTTCTCTATAGACCTGTGACAAAGATTTGCCTTCTTCAGGAGTCGACAGTCATGAAGGCTTTGTTTATTTTTCATGACTTTGGATTATTTTGACTTTTTCGTGACTTTGACGTTTGAATTGACTTGACTTTGGGGGGGGGGGGGGGTTCGATTTAAGAAGAGTATCAATACCTTATGAACTATGAACTCCTTGCGCACAAAAAAATATCGAAAAAAGACAAAAAAATGGAAAAAAAGGATTGTGGTGTTTTATATTAATTGAAGTGTTGATAATTATTACTGTGAAATGAGATTATGTAATAATTAGGGGCCGATATGTTGGTGACAGGTATAGACAAGACGGGTTGTTATGATCATGTCATTCACTAAGGGGTCACGTGGTGTTGTAGTAGTAGTAAAGTCAGCTGTTCACCCGCGGGTTTCAGGTACGGAAATGATGAGGGGGTGAAACGGGGAAGTCATACTTTGTTGGCCGCACGTTACACAATATTAAATCAAGCTGTGATTTGCTTTTAATGACGTTACTATATAAACTGCTTTTAATCGCAATAAAGTAACTAAACGCAGTATCCTGGAGCAGTGATTTCATGACAATCGGCGCGTCTGGCAGGTAGAATTATTTCCCCGGTTTAGTCTCTCGGTGACTCCATAAATGTTTGGATAGTAGCCATACAAACAGATTGCAGAATGGGTACAGTACAGTACGGCTCAATACACACAATTGTTAAGGGGATGCAGACCAGAGAAAGACTTTCGTCTTGTTTACATCAGGGTCCCCCATTTTCAATTAATCTTGATATTTATGACATACATGACATACAGATATACAGATATTATATCATGACATTTATGAAATACATAATATACAAATATACACAGTACTGTTACATCTAGACATTTATGACATACAAGATATACAAATATACAGTACTGTTTAAGAGATAGAGATCCTAAAAGAAAATATACATTTGAGAAACTGTACATTTGGAGGGGGTTGGGTGGGTGGGTGGGATTGGGGGGATTGGACATTTACGGGGGCCAGTTTAGAATTACAGCCTCTCGTAGGTGCTCTTTCAGGGCGGTTTTGAAGGTGGGTATGGATTCACATTATTTTACGGCCGTGGGTAGGGCGTTCCACATTTATGTGGCATAATTGCGAAACGCGTTTAGTCCCTTGTTTGAGCCGAATCTGGGTTTAACATGATTTGTGGAGCTCCCTCTGGTGTTGTGGTCGTGGAATTCACTGACCTTTGGGAAGTATTTCGACATGTACATGGGTATCTTAGTGGTGTAGTGTATCTTGTAGACCAGGCCCATTGCAAGTTGCTGTACTCTGTCGTCTACTCTAAGCCATCCTAGGATGTCAACATGGGCAGGGGTGAGGTGGGTTTTAGGAGTAAGGTCAAGCAGTAGTCAGACCAGTTTGTTTTGTGATGTTTGTAGTCTTGTTCTTAGTGCCTTTGAGGTGATTTGGTACCATGAGGTGCAAGCATAGTCGTAGTACCCTTGAATGAGTGCTCCTGTTAGAGTCTTCAGGGTATTCTTGCTTACCAGAGAGGAGATCCGGTACAAGAATCTTGTTCGTTGGTTGACTTTTTTGATTACATTGGTTGCCATTTTGTCACAGGAAAGATTTGCCTCTAGGATGGAGCCCAGGTATGTAATTACATCTTTCCTTGTGACAATATTGTCACCCACTGTAACAGAGAAGCCGTTGGCCTTGCTGAGTTTGTTATTTGATCCAAAGAGAATGGACTCTGTTTATGCAGCACCTGTAGGGGGTAGGTGTGTGAAAATTACCATATAGCTCAGTGTAGGAAGGTCCGATCGTCTAAGGGTCTTTCTCTACGTGTTCAGGAGACTCAGATGCATAAAAACGTGATCATGGTCATGTCTCTAGTACCCCCACAACCCGACGTACGAGCGAATCTATGAAGGGGAGCAAAATATGGCAGGATACTTATTTTGAGAAAGCTTGTTAACGTTTTCGTTAACCACTAATAAGCTACAAAACTAAACTGTCTATCATATCAAAACACAATCTAGGGATGTATAGGAATAAAATCACATCTAGAATTTGCCCACTCAATTGGTACCAAAAAGTGTTTGGCCCAAGGAATTTTCTGAAAATAATGGCTAGGGCTTAAGAGGATAATACGGAGCAAATAGCGGGCATGGTCGGGCAACTGCGACATGACTGCGACACAACATCGACAACGCAACATTGTTGCAGACACTCTGCCTTTATGCTTCTGCAACATCCACATGTAGCCTATGCAACATTGTACAAATACATTTAAAATGAATGTACAAAATAAACGTATTTCCGGTGTTTTAGACGACGCTCTTTTATTTTGAAACCCCCCGACCAAAAGTATTATAGCTGCTATCGCTAGCGGCTTGTGTCGTCCGGTTCAGTGTTTTTGAGCTGACGCTAAATACAAATGTTGAGATTGTTGGTGAACAATTAACTTTAGGTTAGTTTTAACGTTAGATAGCAGCAGGGATGGACGCCGTTGTGCAAATGCAGGCAGCTACAGGCAGTCGAGGAAGAGCTGCTGATTTTTATCGGCAGGGGAGAGAGTGCTCGTCAAAGCCGTATATCCCTGTGGCTGTGGTCGTAGGCACGAAAATGCAGCTCAAAACGACCTGTTGTATTAAATTAATTGATTGCTGTTTAACTTGTCCCTGTGTCCAGTCCTTTCGATTAGCCCCACCCGTTCATTGTAAACAATGATGCATGTAATTATATTAACGTTACTGTCTGTTGTAGCTATGTTAATAAATTCTGAATGGCATTAACGTTAGTTGGGTATGATAGCATTGAATAGCATCAACGCTAGCTGGCTGGCTACAACTAATTATTTTGAAGGCGTATCGTATGCTATGGAAGTCTTCCCCTGCAGCTTCACTTTGTTGAAATGTACATATAACTAGGGCTATAGGATAACCACCGGTTAATTCGTGATTTTTTATTGGTTTGTCATGACAAACCAATTACATAATCCAAAATATGTGTAAAAAACTAACATATTCCAGTTGACTGTATATTTTTTGAATGATTGTTACGAAGAAATCAATCATTTGTATAAATTACGTTAACTATCGAGGATAGTATTCCTGCCTGCGGAACCAATATGACAGCCCCGCCCCCATTCGCTAACCAACCAATCAATGCTACGCAACATCAACGCAACGGTTGTGTTGCAGTCGCTCGGGGTTCGATTTTTGTGATAGGTACGCAACATCCTCTGCAACACACTCTGCGACATCTGCAACCATGTTGTGTTGCAGTTACATCGCAGTTGCCCGACCATGTAGAGCCCTTTAGGCTACGTTCACACTGCAAGCAAAAGTGTCCTGTATCTGATTTATTTGCTCATATGATCTGTGATTCAGATCTGTTTTGTGTGTGAACTGTCGTGAAACTGTCAGATGTGATAAATCACATCTGTATCTTTTCAGTTCTGATTTTGGGCCACTTTCATACGAAGTCCTAAATCAGATAGGTCTGATTTTTTTGCAATGCAACCTCAGACTGAACAGTCCTATCAGAATGCATACAACTTTTAGGTCACTCTAGATTGACATGGATCACAATTCTGCGACGGGAGTCACTCGGTGAACACAAACATGGAAGACAACTCTGATGGAGAGGACAGTGAAGTGTTTACCTTATAGTAGTATTTGGGCTCTCTTTCACCTCCTCCTCGCCTCCATTATCATTTGCTTACAAATTGGTTGGCCTCCACGGCAACTGATAAATTAAACCATAAACTGTGACTTCAGTGTCCTCCATGTTTACGTCCATCATCATTATTCATTTGTATTGTATAATCTCCACATGCGGGTCAGTTCAGGAGCATGACCAGTTCACACTGGAATCTGATATTGGCCACATTAAAAAAATAAACAAAATAATCTGATCTGAGCAATAAATCAGAATTGAGCACTGAGGCTTGCAGTGTGAACGCAGCCTTAGAGACCCACCATAGACCCACTGTTGTCTTTTTTAGGGGGGGGGGGGGGGGGGGGGGGGGGTCTTTAGGGGGGGATACAAATATGCAACATAATAATGACTTGAACATAGAAGTGCTATACATCATATGAAGGCTGGGAACATGACGATTAATTTGAGATGCAGCTCAGCACTATCTGTCAAGTTTCTTCTAGTCATAAATAAATATGACTAAATTAAACAAAATAAAACATGGCTTAGAACATGATATGATGGCCATTCCCATACTCAGTGATTATCCTAGAGGTCACTATATGTAATTTTATGTGACCTTTCAACATTTCAAAACACTGTCTCACTACAATGAAATTACTACTATGGGGACTAACATCAGTACAATTCGGCTCATCGGATCCATACGAGTCTCACGTGTCCAGTCATACCAAACTCATGCAATTCGAAGACTGTTTAGGGACCCCGGTATAAAGCAATATTCAAATACATCATTTTTTATAAAGGTGAAAATTACACAAAAACGTTTTGCCCCAAACTGCATGCTATTAGCAGACAGTGGACATCTTTGTACCCATGTTATGGTTTTTATTAATTGCATTTGGATATCTTGAGGTGAGAGGTCAATGGGCCACCTTGAAGAAAATGTCATTAGTTAGCCCTCTTCCCGACAAACTGACAATGAGAGCAATGGATTCCTTAGGTAGTCTAGTTCCATATGTTATCTTCACTCTAGCTTTACAAACAGCCTCAGAAAGACTCGTCGGCCGGGGACACAGAAGCCCTCGCGGGTCTCTTGAGGGCTGAAGACACTTGGGAGCAGTCCGCTGGTAATTGGCACACGTGAGAATTTGGCTACTTGGAGCACGGGGTGCTGGTATGAATTAGCCCATGTGAAAATGCAGGAGAGGAGTAATTTCCCTGGTGTGGCTGGGAATGAGAAGATAGCCCATGGCTACCCGGCCGCAAATGGCACGGCTGTGCGCTGTGCAGTTGGGATCAATATTTCCTCTTGGAACTTTGTTATCAACATATTCTTCTTCTGTTTTATATTAAAAAGAAAATGTGTCTGCTTTTATGAGATAGTACAGTGAAGAGTGTTGGGACACATGGGAGGGAGAGAGAGAGAGAGAGATAGAGAGAGAGAGAGAGAGAGAGAGAGAGAGAGAGAGAGAGAGAGAGAGAGAGAGAGAGATATTAGGGGGGAGAGGATGGAGAGATGAAGGTTGGGAGAGAGATAATGATAGGGAGGGAGATATTGAGAGAGGGGGGAGGAAGAAATTGTGAGAGAGAGAGAGATAGAGAGAGAGAGAGAGAGATAGATAAAGAGAGAGAGGATGACATGCACGAGAAGGTCACAGGTCTGATTCAAACCCAGAATGGTGCGATCGTCACATTGGTACTGTACCTACCTGGGTTCCATCCTAGAGGCAAATCTTTCCTGTGACAAAATGGCATCCAATGTAATAAAAAAAAGTCAACCAATGAACTCGATTCTTGTACCGGATCTCCTCTCTGGTAAACAAGAATACCCTGAAGACTCTGGCAGGAGCACTCATTCAAGGGTACTACGACTATGCTTGCACCTCATGGTACCAAAGCACCTCAAAGGCGCTAAAAACAAAATTACAAACATCTCAAAACAAACTCGTCAGACTACTGCTTGACCTTACTCCTAGAACCCACCTCACCCCTGACCACTTTGACAACCTAGGATGGCTTAGAGTAGACGACAAAGTACAGCAACTTGCAATGGGCCTGGTCTACAAGATACACTACACGACCAAGGTACCCATGTATATGTCAAAATACTTCCCAAAGGTCAGTGAATACCACGATCACAACACCAGAGGGAGCTCCACAAATCATGTTAAACTCAGATTCGGCTCAAACAAGGGACTAAACACGTTTCGCAATTATGCCACATCAATGTGGAACACCCTACCCAAAGCTGTAAAGGAATGTGAATCACTACCCACTTTCAAAACCACTCTCAAAGAACACCTACGGGAGACTGCAATTTCGAAACTGGCCCCTGTAAATGTCCCAACTCAACCCCCTCCAATGTACAGTAAATGACGAAGTATGGTTGTCAATATTCCAATGTACAGTTTTGCTTGTACAGTTGCACAATGTCGTCGTCCCCCACCCAACCACCTCCAATGTACAGTCCCCCCCCACCCACCCAACCCCACCCCACCTACCCAACCTCCTCCAATGTACAATTTATACGTCAAATGTATATACTCTCTTTTCTGGACTCTTTTTGTATCACAAACAGTACTGTATTTGCCAATCTGGTATGTCATAAATGTATAGATGCAGCAGTACTGTCTATCTGTATGTCGTGTATGTCATATATGTTATGATGAATTGAAAATGGGGGACCCTGATGTAAACAAGACGAAAGTCTTTCTCTGGTCTGCCCCCCTTAACAATTGTATGTATTGAGCTGTACTGTACTGTACCCATTCTGCAATCTGTTAATGAAGTTTTCAATCAATCAATCAAAACCACCATTTATAATTCTATTATTTAACCAGTTCACTACCACACTACCAAAGGGTTAACCCTGTCACTGCGACAATACAGCGGGTTAACCCTTTTACTACCACACAACAGAGGGTTAACCCTTTCACAACCACACTACTATGGTAGTGAAAGGGTTAACCTTCTGTAGTGTGGTAGTGAAATGGTTAAGAACAACATGTACCATCAGAATAACTTAGTTTAATAACTTAATTTCAACCAAGGCCAAATAGATCCAGTGGTAATATGTGAATGTAGACAATTATATCACTATATATTAGGGCTGACCCCTATTAGTCGATTAGTCGACTAATCGGTCGAAAGGAGCCGTAGTCGACTGGCCAACCTCTTAGGGTGTGTTCACACCTGAAAGTCCGGGGATAGTCCGGACTTTCTGGTGGACCAAATGTGAAAATGATACATTGTTTGATTTTGGTCTGCGTTCACACTACCCTGTTTGGGGCGGATCTAATTAGTAAACAAAGGACATGCTGTCGCCAAGTCGTTCATCTATTGGACTAGCACTCACAAACGTAAACAGTTGCCAACAGCGTCTCTTGTGATAAAGCAGAGATATACTGTCATTACGAGCGTGGCGCAAGTCGACTAGAGAGTAGAGATATAGAGAGACAGATAGACAGAGAGAGATAGAGAGATAGAGAGAGAGAGAGAGAGGCAGAGATAGAGAGAGAGAGAGAGAGAGAGATAGAGAGAGAGACTGTCCGCGCGCGGCGCCAGTCTAGAGAGACAGAGAGAGGAAGAGAGATAGAGAGAGAGATAGATATAGAGATATAGAGAGAGAGATATAGAGAGAGAGAGGAAGAGAGAGGAAGAGAGAGACTGTCCGCCGCCTGTCATTCATTTGAGTTGGGTCGCGCGCAAGCTGTCACTTGGCGCTGTCAAGTTGGGTCGCGCGACCGCCGCCACTAGGCACCCGTCACTCATTTGCTCTAGATTAGATACTATATAAAGTTCGTTTTGCGTTCACACCAACATCAAACGAACCATGGTCCACTTTGAAACGAACCGAGTCCCAACTTTTCAAGAGGACCATGGTTCGGTTGTTTGGTCCTCATTATAGTTCGGTTTGCGTTCAGACCTGTACAAACCAAACGGACTATCGATCTAAAGGGACCATGGTCCATTTAAAGGGACCATGGTCCACTTAAAGTGGACCACACAGGGTTGGTGTGAACGCGCCCTTAGTCGAATATATATAAAAAATTATAAAAAAATATATGGTAGCACTTTATAATAACACCCTGTTATAATACATGTATAAGGTATTTGTAGATAATTAACTAATCATGAACAAACCATTTATATACATTCATAAATGATTATTAAATCATTTATAACTATATTTGTATACCATTTACAAAGTATCTATAACGCATTAGTGGATAATGAACTAATCATGAACAAAACATTCATATACATTCATAAATGATTATTAAATCATTTATAACTATTTGTATAACATTTACAAATTAGTTCTACATTATCTATAACTCATTATCAACATTGTTTGTACTTGATTTGTTCATCATTAAATAATGTTGTTTAATGTGTAGTAACACATTTGTAGATGCTTTGAAAAATGGATATGAAAAAACGACTATACCCTACTCCATTTATTTTTCATGTTCAACAAATGATTTGTTAAGACATTCATAAAACATCTATAAATCATTTGCAGATGCTATCGTGGGGGCCAATCTAAAGTGAAGCCTATTCATCATTAACAAGTGTCTTCATCATTAACGATGGGTTATGTATATAACCTAGTTATATGAGTACTGGCTGAGCGTCCCGCTCTTTAAGCCTATCGAGATATACCCCTCTCATGTACCTATTGTACATCCATCAACGAATAAAAAACAAGTACACCCACATCTGCCGGGCCCCGCCCCATATGGAGGCGCAGCCTACAAGACAGCGGGCCTCGTCACCAAACACTCTTCCTCGCCAAAAAATCCCGTTCCCAGTAAAAGATCCCTCAAAAGGGAACTCAGGGCCGCTTAAGAACGGGACGCGCAGCCAGTACTCATATAACTCGTTATATTTCGTACTTGGCTTATCGCGTCCCGCTCTTTAAGACTATCGAGATATGGGTTTAGAGAGGACGCGAGGCCCGACAAATGTACCCCCTGAGGACCCATAAGCCCACATCAAGGGGTTTGGGGAGTCCCGTCACCGCATCCTTCCTAATGAAGGGGGGGGCGCACTCAACTCCACCGGAGTGTGAGCAAGGAGGAACTAGAACCCCTTGAACACACAGCACATGCGGAACCACGTGTGACCTAACACACTGTGGCCCATACCCACACACTCCTGCTACCCTACCAACAGACGGGAAGCAGGAAAGGCCAGAGACCCCAGAACCGCCTGGGAGACAGAACCCCCGGTCATGTCCATGAGGTAAAACCTTACAAAGGGGCCCGGGGAGGATCATGAAGCTGCAGCACAGATGTCCTCCACCGAGGCCCCACCCAGCAGAGCGGCAGAGGCAGCCACCCCACGAGTGGAGTGCGCCCTGACGCCCCCAGGGGGATCCAGCCCGGCCAACGTGTAGCAGAGGGCAATGCCCTCGCACAACCAATGGGACAGGCGTTGTTCGATAGTGCCTTACCGGCCTGAGAACCACCGTGACAGACAAAAAGCTGATCGGTGACCCCGAGGTCCTGAGTACGGCTGAGGTAATTCCCAAAGCCCGGACCGGACATGACATGTAAAGGCCCGCATCTTAACTCACTAGCGTGAGGAGGCGGATGAAACGCCTGAACCACAATATCCCTGGAGCGGAAGCACTCCGGATATTTACAGGCACGAAGGCAGGATTAGGCCGCAGAGTGGCACCGCAATCGGAACGAAAGACAGGCACTCTGGTCGTACAGAGAGAGCACAAAGCACACCCACGCGTTCAGCGGAGGTGACGGCCAGCAAGAACGCAGTCTTGAACGACAGCTGTTCCAACGGCGCTTGCTCAAGAGGGGCCAAGGACAACCGACCAAGGACCAATTGAAGATCCCAACTCGGAGCCAAGAGTGTTGCACCGGCTTAACGCGTCAAGCGCCAAGCAGGAAACGCTTCACAAGAGGGTGGCTGAACAAGACATCCCCCTCAAATCCCTCATGATAGGAGGATATAGCTGCTGCATATACCCTCACCGTCGAAGCCGACAGTCTATCAATGAGAGACTGTAGGTAACTAAGGACAGCATCCAGGGGGCAGGCGACTGGGTCCAGGCCCCCCGCCTTACACCACACTTGGAACATACGTCATCTGCCCACGTAAGCGCGACAGTGGAGGGAGCATGCGCATTCCAGATGGTATCACCATCAGGATCAAGAACCTGAGCCCCTCAATGTACCCGTCCCAACAACTGACCTAACAGATGTATGGGGAAGAATCCCAGGCGGCACGGCATCGGTCCCAGACCTGCCTGGCTATGTCCGGACGTAATCCCCATCCGTCAGGATGAGGACCGCCCTGCGACAGTACACCTGTACCCACAGTCACCCTGCCGGGGATGTGGGGATCCATCAGGCCGCGCAGATGGAGGACGCCCATAGCCAGCCGCCCGCCGCCTGGTGCAGACAGGGGGAGCGTACTCCTCCATGTCTGTCGATATACGACACTGACGTCGTATCGTCCGTGCTGATCAACACCATTTGAGGACCAGAAGGACCGCTTTCAATACCAACACATTGAAAGTAGCGCAGACCGGGCAGCATGGTTTGCCAGCTGCCCCCTACTGCGTTGGCCCGACGCGTCACCAGTGAGGGAGGCGTCAGTGAAAAATGTGACGTGAGACAGCGCCGTAACCGTCCTAGGACGGAACCTCCCGAGCATGATGACAACACGCTCTGAGAGGGATGCCCATAGCCCTCCAACCGTTGACTGGGAAGAGGAGTATTCTACTTCAAGTATACAGCAAACCCCAGGCTGGTAGGGACCTGCCTGGTACGAGACCTGACGATCCACCTTGACCGCAAAGGACCAGAATGTCGTCAGGGCAGAATACACTCCGTAACCCCGACGACGCAGAGGCCCCAGTGCGGCCTCCACGCACTTGGTGAAGATGCGGGGAGCCAGAGAAAAACCGAACGGCAGCCTCTGGTACTCATACGCTAACCCTGCAAAGGAAGCGTAGGTAAGCCCTAGGATGGAAGATCGGAGATGCGCATACGCATCCTACAGGTCTATGGAGGAGAACCAGACCCCCACCTGACAGTGTTCAACAGGTAGACGATCCAAAAAATGCTGAACCTTCCCATGGGACAGGTCCAGCCTGGGTCTGACACCCCCCCGATTTATCAGGCACCAGAGAACACCGGGAGGAGAACGCCACAACGATGGCTTGCTTCGTCCACAGAGATTGGATCTCGTTGACCAGAGCTGTCACAGCTGGAGACCCTGACAATAGGGTCTGTACCAAACCCGAAAACGGGTGGGGTTGTGTAAACACAAGTCCCCGCCTCAGCGTTCTCTCCATCCACCTCGACATATGGTACTGCCGTAGTCATATGTGATGACACTCCCAACGCACCCGCCGCCATGCGGCGCAGGTCCGCCAGGAACTGTAGATAGTTGGCCCGGTCCCACCCGCTGTGCGTAGCCAACCCTGGACCCGTGCGAGCAGAGCGTTCCGTGTCGGGACATCTGACCCTGACACTACCCACGAGGCAATCGCACCCAAGGGGGGACCCCGACAGAAAGGGCCGGTTTGATACGGGGGGCTTTCTAGGTGAAAAAAGCCCCCCCACTGAACACCCCTCCAGAACATGCTGAGGAGTTGTTCTGCAGCCGGACATGCAAGGCGTGAGGACCCCATGGGTTCCTACACACCGTAGCCCTGCAGTGATATTACTACCACCCAAATCACGCGTGCCTGCGAGACCACTGCCAATCTTTCAGGAGTGGGAGGCACCAACATGATACCTGGCCTGGCGAAGGCGAGGCCGGGGAAGCCCGCACTGTGTGCCTCAAAAGGTTTCGAGCCCCCCTGCTGACAACACTTATAGTTGACAGACGTAACACCAGGCTCAACCAACACAGCTTATGGTGTGGGAGCCGCTTGACAGCACAACATTCTCACGGACAGACCCAGGCTCAGCCATCAACTGGGTGTCAGCCCCTGTCCCCATGAGAAGCGAAAAGTGGGGCCGCCCGCGCTTCAACGAAGGCACGCGGCCCGCAGCCAAAGGAAACAATCAGAGCCCACTTTTTCCGCTGTTGTTGGGGGAGGGAGTGATCGGAGAGCGGGCTGCTCGCGGCAGGACGGTGACGGCTTGTTTGTTCAAGCCGAGCCCATCCAACATGGCCGATCCCTCGGCCGCCAAGGCTGTCGGCCTTGTGGACACCTGTCGATTCAACGCCCAGGATACCTCTGGCGGGTGAAAACATGGCCGCCTGTCGAGGGCCTCGTCATCGCCGCTGACGAGGCCGTGCTCTCTCTTCTTCTGGCTGCGCGGTGTGAGGCGGTGTGGGGCCTAGGACAATAACGCCTGCGCTCCAGCAGAAGACCAAAATCCCCTGCGGAGAGGGGAACCCTGAGCGGTTATAGCTTGCGGCTAGGTCAAAGCTAATAACGTCAACAACCTTGCGCGATGTGTCGACGTCGGCTGGCCATCAAGGCCCCGCCACCAGACACCATTATTTTTATAGAAAAAACAGCAATTCGAACACAGTTCTAATCGCCGCCAATTCCATACCGTGGCGGTACAGGCTTTAGCAGCCCACCAGCCACTCGCCAGGCCGACCCACCCATGGCGTCGGCCGGGCAGGGCACTGTTTCAACATGTCAAAAGCAAAGGACTGATGTTAACACGGAGCACCATTGGTGGTTGCAAACAGCAACCTCCACTGTGGTGTGCACCATGAAGGGGTTAAATGAATAAAAGAACCAACCCACAAAATACTGTAGAATGAGCAAGCCCATATACACGACGTTAAGGGGAGGCGGACCAGAGCGAACCAGTCCCGCATTCATTCAAATATTCACAACAGCACACCAGCCCTAGCTTAGCCCATTTACCAAAAAAGGTAAACAAAGCCTTCCCCCCCCCCCCCGCACTACTCCCCCAATAGACACGATTGACCGTCAGCATGAAATGGTTGATAGGAGAGAAAGCTGTAGCATAGACAGCCTTCTCACAGCAGGGCGACAGAACAAAACAGTAGCCCACTACACTACTAGCATAGCGTTCAACGCTACTATGGACAGAAACAGTCAGCTGAGCCCCAACACGGCCCGCCGTTAAGTCCCATCCTGCAGTAGTATAGCTCTACTGCTACCCGCCGAGCCTCAAGCATCGGCTCCCATGTGGGAATACCGTTCAACAACCCCCGACGGGACACAGAGGTAACGTTACCTGGCTAGGCTACCTAGCCACGGCATACCCTGTTGTCAACCCATTTACCCATAAATAGGTAAATAGGACTCAGCAAAACCCCCACATCAGCTACCGACTGACCTTCATTGATGGACCGGGCAAGAGGAGGGAAAAGTGACGACATCCCACGGTGGAGACATTAGAACAGTGTAGCAGTAGTGTTAGCATGCAGCAGTAGTGTTAGCATGTAGCATTAGCATTAGCATGTAGCATTAGCATTAGTTGTTTAACAGCACGCCCAGGACCGTTTGGAACCCGTTCACTGCCGTGAAACGTTCACCAAACCATCCCGCCCCCGCCGCCGACACACAACATGGTTGTGTAACAAAACAAACCAGCATTACTAACACTAATACCCATGCCTGAAGACACAGGGGGGCCTACCTGTGTGCAAGCTGACCCGATAGCCAACCTTGCACAGCTGATCCTTGGTCTGCTGCCATCAGACGAGGAACATCAACACAGGCCCGACGTGTTCGCTGAAAACATGCCTCGAAGATGCCAGGGGTAAGCAAACCTCCGGTAACTTTCAACATTACGCAATTCCTCATAATCTTTTCATAACAACTAGTTAACATAAGGTGCACTGCATCCGTTATAATGGGAACGAAAATAGAGGAAGAGTGTTTGGTGACCAGGCCCGCTGTCTTGTAGGCTGCGCCTCCATAGGGGCGGGACCCGGCAGATGTGGGTGTACTTGTTTTTTATTCGTTGATGTAGGTACAATAGGTACATGAGAGAGGTATATCTCGATAGGCTTAAAGAGCGGGACGCGATAAGCCAAGTACGAAATATAACAAGTGTCTTGGGTGTTTTCACACCTGTAGTTTGTTTCCTTTGTTCCGATTCAGGGAGACACAGGGACTATAATGATACAATGTTGCACTTGTCCCTTAGTTCGTTTGTGTTCACACGGCTGTGTTAACAGCGGACCAAAACAAATGCACGCGCAAGCAAACTGTCACTCATTGGTCAGATTTTGGGGTGTCCCCCCCCTAACCCTGAATCTCAGTGTTACATTGAAATCGGGGAGGGGAGAGCGGGGGGAGCAAATTAATGAATGTGGCTGAGAGCCGTGATGTAAGTGGTTGCAGATACGGCTGTGGGGGTGCTGGAGACATGATCGAATAGACTTGTATGCGCCAGAATCTCCTGAACACGACGCGAGCCATTCCTAATCGATCAGAACCATCCCCCATGCACATGCGCAGATTGCCCACGGATTGTGATGAACGCACACCCACCCTGGACTGTTCCATCCGAGGGGGGGAGCTTCGGTGGCCAGTGTCCTTTCAGCCGAACAGGATAATGAAACAATGATCCCACTAAATGACCAGACACGTCTTATGGCGACATCTACAATGACCTCATTGAGTCTCCAGGTAGACTGTTTATATTTCAGTGCAGTGGTCTGTAGCCACTCACACTGGCCACCGAAGCTCCCCCCTGTGATGGAACAGTCCAGGGCGAGTGTGCGTTGCGTCATCATGCAGCGTGTATACAGTACGGCAAGTGAGTTGTGTCGGTTTGTTAAATCGATTGCATTCTCACAGCGTACGAGTCGCGTCGGGTTCGTTTGGAAGTGTGCCGAGACCACCCTCTCTAGGTGGCTTTAGATTGGCCCCCACGATAGCATCTGCAAATGATTTATAGATGTTTTATGAATGTCTTAACAAATCATTTGTTGAACATGACAAATAAATGGAGTATAGTCGTTTTTTCATATCCATTTTTCAAAGCATCTACAAATGTGTTACTACACATTAAACATTATTTAATGATGAACAAATCAAGTACAAACAATGTTGATAATGGGTTATAAATAATGTAGAACTAATCTGTAAATGTTATACAAATATAGTTATAAATGATGTAATAATCATTTATGAATGTATATAAATGGTTTGTTCATGATTCGTTCATTATCCACTAATGCGTTATAAATACTTTGTAAATGGTATACAAATAGTTATAAATGATTTAATAATCATTTATGAATGTATATAAATGGTTTGTTCATGATTAGTTCATTATCTACAAATACCTTATAAATGTATTATAACAGGGTGTTATTATAAAGTGCTACCAAATAGGTTTATAATTTTTATTAAAAAATGTTTAGCATTCTTTCCAAAAGAAAAGAGGCCTAGAAGCGTGGCTAACGCAAATGGCACGCATGCCAGAGGCTAACTGCCTACGAAAACAGGCACAGAGGCACTGAAAGAGGATTTAACCCATCTAATGAACACACTAGACTAGACAAAATCAAGATGTATCCATCAGTGGACCAATTGCATGCTTTTGCAGAGGACAAGAAGCCTTCAGTCGACTCCCTCAGACATTAAGCACCCCCCCCCCCCCACAGCCCAAATGGAATGATAACAAAAAAATTATTAAAATAAAAAATATATATTATACTTTATTTTTTATTTTTTTTCGACCAATAGTCGACTAATGGCAAATTTTGGCCAATCATAGTTGACCATCCAAATCCAAATCCAAATGCTTAGTTGGGGACAGCCCTATAATATTAGGCTTTACCTTGTCATCCAATTATGAATGAATGGATCATTTGTTTCTACACCTATTGCCATTTTGCCATTTTCATTCATGCAGTTCATCACATTTAAGACAGATCCATGATCTCCATAGATTGAACCAACACAAAACAAATATGATAGGGGACAGTACACAGATAGTTATTCTACAGGCTGGCCTATCTCAAGCTGGCCTCACAAAATATCTACTGTCTCTCCTCCATGAAAATATTTGCTCAGTTATATATATATATATATATATATATATATATATATATATATATATATATATATATATATATGTAACTACAGTATCAGCAGAATATATATTATTCTTTGGATATGAGCAATAACTGTGTGCGTCTGTGTGTTCCGCTGTGTATCACAAAAGACACCACAACCATATGCTGCTCTAATTCGATTTCCACTCAAATGCAAGGAGGGCTTCCATTGACCCAATTCAGACAGCAGCCATTTTGCTCTTATTGTGGGAACAGGGTGGAAAGGAATCCCAACCTGAGCATGACATGAGAGCAAAATGGCCACCATGAGAATATGGTATTTTTTTTTCTTCTGTCGCCCTCCCTGCATTTCTCTGCGAGTGCGTTGTGCTCACGCTTATAGAATTCCTGTCATCACAACATTTGATTCGACTGATTCTGATCCACGCATGAAATGAATATCCACAAGTCTAAAGCAGGGTTCGAATTATGGGGGAGCAAGGGGAGCTTGGCTCCCCTAAAAAGGACACAGGCTCCTCTGAAAGCCTACTTTGAGACATAGATTTGGATTGTCTGTACATTAAGGTTCCTGAAATAAATAGTAATTAAAACACAGTTTGTTGTGTGTTTATTTGCTAATTGCATTCCAATTTCCAAACATTTGTCTCCACTAACAAACACAATGCTGTGTCTATCCCTGCTGTGGTCATCCATGCGTGGCGGCGCTGCACTGAAATCACAAATCAATTTACGTTGCCACTTGAACCTCTCTTCACTGACTGAGTTGCCGTGGCATTTGAATGGTAAACTAGAAAAAATAAAAGATTTTATTTGTGATTTTTGTCAGGATGCCAAAACAAAAACAACCTCTGACAATTTGGATCCACCAACAAAACAAAGACAGTGACAACGAGTGATGACAACAATGATGACAACAATGCACCAGCTACAGCTAACGTAATTTTGCTAGGGCCGGCGACACTGGTTGCTGACAGTGGCAGCGCCAAGGAGAGAGAAGCTTCAGTGGCCTGAAGAAGCAACACTGCCTGAACCGGACCTTGTCCATATGCTGGAATGGGTACACTTTTGGTAACAGCAAAACAGCGTGCATGTCCTGTATGGAGAAAATTAAGTGCACTCACTGGCAAAATCACTGGGAGAACCGACCCGAGAGGCTGTCGAGGATTTCCGGGACTTTAAATTGCAAAGCAGATTACCAGGGAAAATGCTAGTAAAACTTCAAACGGCAAGTCTGACCCTCCTGCCCACCTCAGTTGAGTGTGAGAGGCAGGTTTCTGTTGTGAATTATACTGACGGCAAGTATCGCAACACATGTTGAGCAAAGCCTCTCCGCGCTTCTCTTTGAGGATCTGAATGGATCCCATTTGGAGCAATTTGACCCTCTGCCTTTCGTATCATCCTGGATTAAAGCCAACGACCCTCAACATCCTGGGTTAGAGGATGGAAAGACCTCATGCCCCTGTGGTCACTTCTGATTTGAGGTAACAATTAAGTGAATTACCTTTCTCTGCATTTGAGGACTGGCCCTAGTCCTATTTACTATTGATGTTTTTTTTAGGGATTGTTATAAGTCTGTTCCGTAACTACGATGCAACTGATATATTCTGTTTTTATCAGATTGACTTGAATAATGTAGGAGTTGTTGTTTCAGAACCCTGGACAGCACTGTTCGCTGTGTGTATGTGCTGCGGCGACAGACAGACAGAACACGTCACTTAGTCTGGTTTCTTAGCCTGCTCGCTTTCCGTGGTTGTAACTATCGGCCCTGTTACTGTATATGATAATGACATTGGTTGCATTTAGAGCATGATTTTCTGTGCTGATAACGATGCATTCATTGTTGTGCTTGTGCAGACTAGAAGGCTGACTGGCCAAGACCTGTTGATTCAAGATTCAAGAGGTTTATTCATCACATACATTCACAAGACATATAGTGAAATGAAGGTGGCCATGCCCGCTTCGATTGTGCAAAAAATACAAATAATAATAGAATAAAATAGAATATAAATAAAATAGACATGATAAAAGTACTAAGATAAAATACAAAAAGGTAATGGGTCTCATTCTCCAAAAATGTTCAAAGAGTTCTCTTGGAAGACTTATCTTGGAACTGACAGAATCAATGACAAGTTCACGCTGAGTCCCGAACGTGCTGGTAATATGTCTTAAGGGGCTGAAACGGTCGCACAAATGATATGATCTGATATCTGCTTGGAGAATGGCATTCTGTCTTAAACTCAAAAGCGCGTCCCCGTTCAGGTCATTTGCATACAAAACAACGCTTCCAGAGCTCCTTATAAGGCAAAGTAATGACGCAGCTGTGTGGAAATGGATGCGGAAGCGCTTTGCGAATTTTGCGACCCATCGAAATGAGATTAGATGAATGTATTGTCATCATATATAGTACAGCTCGTGGTACACCTGCCGCAGCGTGCGCGCACACACACACACACACACGCGCGCGTGCGCACGCATGCGTGCACAGTATACTGTAGCCTACGGTGTAATGAATGAACTTAATTAACGTAATGAATTATTTATTTATTTATCCACTGTCATTTCAGTGTTGGTGTATAGGCTATATAGTGTATTTCAATATAAGTTTAATTGATTAATGATATAGTCGAAGGAATGCAGGTTTCAACCCCCTCCAATGTACAGTAAATTACCAAGTATGGTTTTTGTCAATATTCCAATGTACAGTTTTGGTTGTACAGTGTCCCCCACCCACAGTGTTTGAATATCTGAGTAATTAAAGTAATTATACATTTGTCCAAAATAGCTGGTTCAGATATGGTTAAGCAGCTGCCCTGTGATCAGATGAATCCATATTATTTATTTTTCCGACATCAAATGCGTAATTTCTTATCGTACAAATATTGTCATTTATTTTAATTATGATTAAGTAATTAATTCCAAGGAGGCCTGTAGAGTTAACATGAAGGAATCAATCATAAGAGCGCTCCTCAGCATTCTTAAATCTGCTCTCAGCCACGCTCAAATCTGATCTCAGGAAAATTTGGGGAATCGCCCTACCAGCCCTAATATGTCTTAAATGGGCAGAAATCTGCCTAAGAGGAAATTTTTTGTCGTAAATCCGTTCGGGAATGAGACCCAATGAATCCTATGTACACTACTATACAATATACAGTCAGACTCTATGTCACTATGCTATCCTAACTATACTATACTGCTCATCAACAACGAGGTATTGGAGAGGGTCACTGAGTTCAAGTTCCTGGGTCTCAGTGTGAGTGAGACCTTGTCCTGGAGCACCAACACCGCCTCAGTGATCGGGAAAGCTCAGCAACGCCTACAGTATACTACCTAAGGAAGCTGAAGCAGGCTGGCCTGCCACGAAATCTCCCTGTCAACTTTTATCATTGTGCGGTTGAGAGTGTGCTGAGTGGTTCTCCAGCTGCACAAAGGCAGAGCAAGAGGCTCTACAGAGGGGGGTGAAGGCGGCAGGCAGGATCGTCGGGACTCCTCTACCAAACATCACCTCCGTCTTCACCTCCCGCTGCCTCCACCGCTCCAAGTGTATTATCAAGGACCAGTCTCACCCAGCACATCACCTCTTTCAGCTCCTTCCCTCAGGGAGGAGATACCGGTCGGGCGGGCCATCCTTTAATTTTTTTGGAAAATCAATCGAGTGGGGTCTCTAAAAATGTGTTTATTTGTGGGGAATTCAAATGTGAGTTCATTTTTCGGATCAGATAACTCTAACCTACATCATTTTGGATTTCAAAATTGCAGATTTTACCATGTGTCACCCCTTGGCCATACATGGATGCCAACATGAATCTGAAGGAAGTCCTATCATGCAAGGTGTCTAAATTATGTGTTTCTTAATGGGGGATTCAAATATGATTTCATTTTTGGGATAGGATAACTCTAACATGCATAATTTTGGATTTCAAAATGACTGATTTTACCATTTGAAGCAATTGGTATTGTATTACAAAATTGCCAAATTTACCCATGCCCTTTCAAAGATTAAAAAATATAAGGGAAATCATTTATAATGACAAAGCAATCAAATGTATTAACAAGTGAACTGTATATAACTGGATACAACTCCAAAGATCAATAATAATAATAATACTAACAATAATAAATTGTATTTGTAATGCACACAAACACCTAAGTGCTAAATCTCGATCTACTGACTTCTTGAACTTTGCCAGGTTCCAATGTCTTGATTGGACTCATTCTTGGACAGCAAGGTCTCCTACTGTACTGCTTTAGCCACCAACCTACAAACACAAACTTAAAGTCAACGTCAGCCATAAATAGGTGAGCTCTTTCCAGAACTACTCAGCAGAAACCTCAGTAACCATTTTAACAAACGTCTCAATGTATTGAGAAAATCCATGGGGCTCCATCAATCCTCTTATCTTCTTGAATTTGATCAGGTTGCACAAGTCCTGCTCTGATTCATTCTTGGACATCAGCCTCCTGCTGGTCTCCTGAGCCCTGATCCCTCCATCCCTTTTTTCTTGTGAAAAGTACTTAGCAGAGGCCTCAGTCACCATTTTAACAACCCTCTCGATGCTTTGTGTGTGGCAAGGCCAGTCGAGAACCTCCATGGGGGTGTTGATGAAGTTATTCACCTCGGAGGTGCTTAGGGAGCAGGTGAGAGGTGACTGACACATCTTCTGACCAGCTGATTAAGCCACCAATGCTGGAAGCGTCACTATTGATGTGAGGTGTTCTTCTGATCCTGACAGAGGAGTCTCCCAGCTGAGTGTCTGGATCCCCCTCTCCCCTGATGGCCAGGATTCTCTCCACCGCCTCAATTCTCTCTTTTTGATCCTCAGAGCACAGCAGTGTTTGGAGGATGGCTTCACTGTGGGCATACCAAGCAGATCGTCTCACAGTTGGCATCACAACATCCAGCACCTCCTTCCTCTGAGACTTGAGGCAGTCCAGCTGAAACAGGATGTGCCTAGGCCCTTCAATCCAGGAGTGCTTGACCTTCATGTTGAATACACTCCAATGATGAATTCCACAATGCATTGTAGATTATTCAGGTTCTTTCTTTTAAGTTTATGCTTTGACACCCAGAGCCTGAGGAGTCTGTTTGCTGTGGTGAACCAGCGGCTGTGGTTTACCGGTCCAGCAGAGCCAGCCTTGCAGAAAGCACTCCATCCCTGATTGCACAGACCAGCTTATAGCCATAGTGTTGATCAGTTGAGATATCTTGAATGATCTTCTCAGGCAGCTTGATCAGCGGAGGGCCAAGAAAGATCCTGGTGAAGTTAGGATTGATCTCCAAGTCTGTAACAGAATCAAGGAGCTGTCCTATAGGCCCGGATAATTTGTTGTTTGACAGAGTAGCCCCATCAACTTCAACAATGAGACGGCACAGTGGAAGTTCACCAGTGTGCAGGTTGCACACCAACCAGACCAGCTTTCTCCCCAGGTGCAGCTCCAGCTTCCACATTACACCTGCCTTCACTCCAGTGTTGACATTGGTTGAGACATTGGTTGAGCCCGGAATACAGGACTTTATCAATCTGCTCTGCATGGGACTCCTCTTTAGTTGCTTTCTCTGGTGTAACGTGAAACAGATAGTTGCTGCCAGGCTCACTAGCAACACTATAGTGTTCTTCCTTGATCTTTGCAGGAAAAGATTGGTCACTGCCCTCAGCTTCCATCATCACATTGGTCGTGTCAATCCGCCCATCAAAGAGGATACAGGAGATCCCCCCCTCATCCCTGCACTTCTCCTCAAACTCTTCCCCCATATCTTGCATCAACTTTTCTTGTGCTCTCTTAACCTTGTTCTTATCAATCACTTTACTTGTGTCATCTACTCATCTTCTAAGATGGGTCCTGCATCAATCAGAGCTGCAGTTGCTATAGCTGCAGTTGGCCTTAGCCCTATGCCATACCTTACACTAGCAAGATGTTTGGAATCTCATCATAATTTTTCCGTGCTGAAGTGTGGCACCTAGAGTAAAAGGGTATGGTAAAATCGGCCATTTTGAAATCCAAAATGATGTAGATTAGAGTTATCTTATCCTAAAAATGTACTTGTATTTTTATTCCACATTCAAAAACACATAATTTAGACACATTGCTTGTTAGGATTTATTTCAGATTCATTCTGGCACCTGTGTATGACCAAGGGGTTCAAATGGTAAAATCTGCCATTTTGAAATCCCAAATGATATAGGTTAGATTTATCCTATCCCAAAAATGAACTCATATTTGAATTCCCCATTAACACTTTCAGTGCCACCAGGTGGCGCCAGAGTTAGCGCTTGAATGCCACCATCCACTTTAATGTTAACGTTAATATCGCCTAATCTATGTTTTAAATTATGGCTATGTGTCTAATCTGCCCGTCGCTTATCAAAGAATCATTTTCCAGTCAGTGCTGTCAAGGCAGATTGGTTTTTTATCGCTTCATTTCCGTTTGAGAGCATTTTGAAAAGCACACGTTTTGAGGTAAAAAAAACAGCCCATTCTGGGCCATTCTGTGATAATCGTCTTTTACTGGAATATTCCAGAACGTTGATATTTGTCGGCCTATTTATGAATCGTTTTCAAATAAACGCTAGATGATCAATATTATACGTACACGCACGCCCATTCGAGCAGCACACTGATAATAGCCGTGTTCATTTCCTCATGGATTTTACAGTGAAACCGATAGAGGACATTTCACAAAACAGCTTATATCTTAATCAAAATGAGTCTGATTATCCTAACACTGATTCCTTTCCTGACATCAGATGGTATCCAACTGGTATATTCCAATTCCTGATCACCATTCGAAAAAATCGATAAGTGTATAGATCTAACGTGTATACAGTAGAATTCATGATCCGCGGCGCTCAGATGATCCATAATGAACTCTGGTAACCCCGGCTGCATCAGTGGACTGGAAAATGTGGAGTACAGGATTTCTTTCCCCATTCATTTTCATTGAGTCCATTCCAAAATCCCTGATGTCATCTGGGAGACGATAGGGGGCGCTTTTTTCCACATCTGATCGCCGGCGGCTCTTGGGTATACTAGGGTAGGCTCGCGTGATGCAATATGATTTCAGATCGCAAAAAAAATTATAATAATAATAATTCCGAGAAATCTCGTGAGTGGCTTTCAACGTAACTATTATAAATCCGAGAAAACTCGTGAGTGGCAATCAAAGTGTTAAGAAACACATAATTTAAACACCTTGCATGCTAGGATTTCCTTCAGATTCATGTTGGCATCCTATCCATGTAGGGCCAAGCGGTGAAAAATGGTAAAATCAACCATTTTGAAATCCAAAACGATGTAGGTTAGAGTTATCCGGTCCGAAAAATAATCCCATATTTGAATTCCCCACAAAAAAACACATATTTTAGACACCCCACTCGATTGATTTTCCAAAAAAAAAAAAGTATGGCCCGCCCTACCGGTCCATACATGCAAAGAGTTCAAGACTTATGAACAGCTTTTTCCCCCAAGCAGTCAGACTGTTAAACTCTCATTGACTGTCCCCTCACGTGCACCATGCACTTACCTGGACTTGATAACCACTATGTTATCGCTCATCATGCACTTTATTATTTAAAATATTCTGTTATATGTACAGTGTTATGTGTTTCATGTATGTATATATTGTACTATGGTCTGTGGGAGCTCCCCTGCAATTTTGTTGTATACTTGTGTGCAATGACAATTAAAAGTCTATTCTTCTATACAAAAACATCCAGTTATGTATTTTGTTTTTGTTTTGTTGAGGTGCTCAGAGCCCCGAATGACAAACAGGTTGGACAGTCAGTCAGTCTATCAGTGAGCTGGATGCAATCCTACCTTGAGGGGAGGGAACAGATGGTGGAGGTAAACGGTACCCTATCCCCCCCCCTCACAGTGAGCTGTGGTGTTCCACAAGGAAGCATACTAGGACCGCTACTGTTCCTAATTTATGCAAATGACATGTCGTCAGCTTGTGACTGCAACTTGTTCCTGTTTGCGGACGACTCAGCCCTGCTGGTCTCTGACAAGAACAAGTTACAGGTTGAAAAAACCCTCAGCTCGGAACTAGGCAGAATCTGCATATGGCTCGCTGATAACAAACTATCATTACACATGGGCAAAACAGAGTCCATTCTCTTCGGTTCAAATAACAAACTCAGCAAGACCGACGGCTTCTCAGTTACAGTGGGTGACAATATTGTCACAAGGAAAGATGAAATTACCTACCTGGGGTCCATCCTAGAGGCTAATCTCTCCTGTGACAAAATGGCATCCAATGTAATAAAAAAAGTCAACCAACGAACTCGATTCTTGTACCGGATCTCCTCTCTGGTAAACAAGAACACCCTGAAGACTCTGGCAGGAGCACTCATTCAGGGGTACTACGACTATGCTTGCACCTCATGGTACCAAAGCACCTCAAAGGCGCTAAAAACAAAATTACAAACATCTCAAAACAAACTGGTCAGACTACTGCTTGACCTTACTCCTAGAACCCACCTCACCCCTGCCCACTTCGACAACCTAGGATGGCTTAGAGTAGACAACAGAGTACAACAACTTGCAATGGGCCTGGTCTACAAGATACACTACACGACCAAGGTACCCATGTACATGTCAAAATACTTCCCAAAGGTCAGTGAATACCACGATCACAACACCAGAGGGAGCTCCACAAATCATGTCAAACCCAGATTCGGCTCAAATAAGGGACTAAACACGTTTCGCAATTATGCCACATCAATGTGGAACGCCCTACCCAAAGCTGTAAAGGAATGTGGATCACTACCCACTTTCAAAACCTCTCTCAAGGGACACCTACGGGAGACTGCAATTCAACACTGGCCCCTGTAAATATCCTAACCCAATCATTCCAACCCCCTCCAATGTACAGTCATTTACCTAGTATGGTTTTGTCAATAGTTCAATGTACAATTGTGTTTGTTTGTACAGTGTCTCCTCCCCCCCCCCCTCAATGTACAGTGTTACTTGTTTATACAGTGTGCCCCCCGCCCCCCCCCCCCCCCCCCCCCCAACCACCTCCAATGTAAATTACCCAGTATGGTTGTCAATATCCCAATGTACCCAACCCCCCCCACCCAACCTCCAATGTACAGTTTCTACGTCAAATGTATATACTCCCTTTTCTTGACTCCTTCTGTATCACAAACAGTACTGTATTTGCAAATCTGGTATGTCATAAATGTATAGATGTAGCAGTACTGACTATCTGTATGTCATGTATGTCATATATGTCTATATGAATTGAAAATGGGGGACCCTGATGGAAACAAGACAAACGTCTTTCTCAGGTCTGCATCCCCTTAACAATTGTATGTATTGAGCCGTACTGTATTGTACCCATTCTGCAATCTGTTAAATAAAGTTTTCATTCATTCATTCATTCAGTGGGAGGTGAAGTAGTAGCAGTAATGTATAGGTGGGAAATCAATAGCAAGTATCTCAGTCATCACACATGCCTGAGTAACGTGAAAACTAATGATATGTGTTATTCACTTTTGCATATATGCTCTTTGTAAATCTTGTTACGGTTTCACCTGTCCCATTCACTCCCTGCACTTCGGCGCACTCTCTGAACGTGCAAACGGCGCAGCTGATGATCATCACGCTGACGGAGGGAGACTTCACACCTGCAGTCTAATTAAAACACCATCTACAAGTAGACCAGGATCTCCATGCATCAGTGTCATATCTTCATTTATTGATGGCCTGGCAAGTAAATTGAGATGACCTCTATTGGATATAATTTTTTCGTCATTATGTTAACCTTACTCCTGTTGTGTTTTTTCGTGTCACCACCCGTTCCATTATTTTTTGCTGTCTCATGTTTTCCTCATGTTTTTGTCTCGTGTTTTGCCTGTGTGCTTCCCCTCATTTTTCCGTTGAAGACTTACCCTGTCTCTCTCTCCGTTATCATCACAGCTTCACCCCCCTGCGTCCCCCCGGTCACGGATACCCACCCACCAGGCTCAAGACACACACACACACACACAACGCACTGGACTGCTTAAACTTTTTGCAACATATTGTAGCGTTTCCGCTATTGACGACTCACCGACTCAGAGGCGTTAGTTCTCACGTTATGCTTTTATTGCAGTTCTCTGGTCAGTCACCCCAAATCCCAGGGTCGTTTCAGTATTATTAAATGCCCTTCGGGGTTGAACTTTTCTCTGTCTCCCGTGTTGTGCATTTGAGCCTACCTGTTTCAAGTTTCAAGTTTCTTTAATAGTTGTCATACAGAAGTACAGAATACTTTCATACAAAATGCTTCTTACTGTTACGCTCCAGAGACTGTGCTAGACAAGATAGTATCAAATAACATAGTATAGCATGTAAATTAGAAGTAGAAAATGAGGTCACAGTGTTCAGTATAGACATATGTACAATGTTCGATGCAGAATAGACGTAACTGAGTTACCATATAATATACAATACTATGCAGTGTACTAATGTACAATACTATATAGTGCAAAGCAGAAATGGGATGAGGTACAATTTAGGTACAATTTACAGTAAGGTGTACGAGTTGTAGTGCAATCCTTCATCAATAAATATAAAGTGTGGGGAGTGGGTGCTACAGTGTGTTTATTTAAAGTGAGTGTGTGCTATAAAGTGTGGGGAGTGGGTGCTACAGTGTGTTTGTTTAAAGTGAGTGTGTGCGTGTGGATGTGTGTGCTATGTGCGTTTGATGGTTGTTGTTGTGTAGTGTTCATTGTTCGTTGAGCAGCCTGATGGCCTGGGGATAGAAGCTTCTT
The DNA here is from genome assembly GCF_963971535.1 of Notolepis coatsorum. Classification (NCBI taxonomy): domain Eukaryota; kingdom Metazoa; phylum Chordata; class Actinopteri; order Aulopiformes; family Paralepididae; genus Notolepis; species Notolepis coatsorum. The sequence goes on along the minus strand of NC_140167.1, from coordinate 106,973,727 downwards.
CTGAGTCTTTCTGTGCTCGCCTTGAGACTCCGGTATCGCTTGCCTGACAGCAGCAGTTCAAAGAGGCAGTTGTTCGGGTGGCTGTAGTCTTTAATGATTATCTTAGCCTTGCCCCTGCACCGCTTGTTGTAAATGTTCTGGAGGGTGGGGAGCCCCCCTCCAATTGTGCGTTCGGCTGAACGTGTCACTCTTTGTAGTCTGCTTCGGTCTTGTGCAGTGCTATTCCCAAACCAGGAGGTGATGTTGCCAGTCAGGATGCTCTCTATTGTACATGAGTAGAAGTTCTTAAGGATCTTCTGCCTGACTTGGAACTTCCTTAGGCGCCTGAGGAAGTAGAGGCGTTGTCGTGACTTCTTCACAACACTGTCAATGTGTGTGGTCCATGTCAAGTCCTCGGATATGTAGGCTCCGAGGTACTTAAAGCTGTTGACTCTCTCAACCGGTGCCCCGTCGATGCTGAGGGGGCTGTAGTCCTTGACCGGTTCCTAACAAATCTTGCAGTAAATCTACTGAATATAATTGATTTGAGGGGAGAAAAAACATACAGAAGTAGCCTACTACAGTACAACTAATTATAATTTTATTTCAGGCAAAATGTTACATGAGGATTTGTAATGCATTTGCGTACCATTTGTTGGAAGAGCTGTTTTGACTCAGGGAATGTAAAATATTATCTCTCGACAATACATTTTTTGTTAATATTGAATTGCATCTTCATTATATTTAGGATTCTTGAAGGGGTGTATGAAGCAGAACAACATTGCCTGTGTCCTGATTTTGTGATTGTATTTGTTTTGTTTATTTTTTTGCTCTCATTAATAAATGTGTTCTTTGATTTTTAAACAGTAGCCTTATGTTGTTGTTGTTGTTGTTGTTGTTGTTTAGCCTCTCTGAAATGTTATTGACAGTTTTTCACAGTAACCCTGCAATTGACCGCATCTCCGCAGACTTCCATGTATGCGTGTGCATGTAACAATCTTTAGCACCGGAAAATAGGGCTCCCGGAAAGTCACTGTGTGTAATCAAACCCTGATGTAAAGCTTAAATAGATGGTTATGAATAACTGATCAAAAGGCTTCATTCAGTTGAAGGATTTACTTCAGTCTAACATCCACACAAGCAGCTTGTTCAACAGATGTTCCTGTGCGCCCTCGACTACTGGCATGAAAATTACTCAGAGCACCAGCGTCTGCACTTAGACGTGATCTGAGCGCGAAGTTATGCGATGTGTGATGTTATGCCAAAATTGATCCCAACATTTTACTATTAATGTAAATCAGTATTAACACAACCCCAATTGGGCCACTCAAGCCGTTTTGGGGCATGGGGATTCCTGCATCGGTATAACAGGTACAGGCGCTAATAATTTGCCTTACGCCCAATGTAATCAATTATCAGGCTGTGCCTGCGACTGATAATTCGGCCTTTGCACCGGAACAGAAATAGAGCCCTACTGTATGATTACATTTATAAAGAAAAATATGCCAGTGTGGTTGCATCTGTCCTTGTAAAAATAAACCTTTAAATATTCAATAGGCTATTTCAGTGCATGTGTTGCACTTCGCCTTTCTACCACCAATCCACCATAATGACTCAAACTCAGTAACAAATCGGACTACTTTCAGTGAGGCTACTTAATGGAATACAGTTACTGTTGTTTCTCTTGTTCTGTTATCCCATTACTGTATGTGCAATCCATTACTCCCTAGGTCTCCATTAACCCTAGGCCTATTTCTTACTTACCAATGATGATGTTGATTGGTAGAGTCCAGTCCAACCCTATTCCCCGTACCTGGTTCAACTAAGTCGATCAAGAGTCCCATTATCCAGATTCAATTAACCCGATGTTTGAAGCCGGGATTTTCCTGTTCCTCGAACGCTGATTCAGTCTCGTTAACTCGAACCAGACTTGATACTCAGGATCAGTGCGCGCGGCCGCTTCAGTTGAAAAGACAGCAGGTGTCGATAGCAGAAATCCTGATTTTCTAACGGCATTGATTGATTGATTGATTTAAAACTTTATTAACAGATTGCAGGCGGCTCAATAGCCTCGCCGACAAGTTAAATGCATAATCTATAGGCTAATTTTAAGTCCCTCATTACCCCAATCAATCAGATTATATTTCTTTAAATGTGCCTGCTGGCAGTAGGTTTATGGATTGAATAATCAAATGAGATATTGCTAGCGAAAATAATTAGTTCAACTGTTTCAGAATAATGATATGGCTCTCTTATCCATTGATTGATGTATGGTGGATGTTTTACTTATCTGCACTGTGGTGTGACGGTTGGTCGTTTTGTCTTTCACGCGGACGACCCACGTTCGAATCCCCCTTCTTCTAGTCTTTTTCTTCTTTTTGCAATGTAGGAATAATTCAATTTGGTGCACGTTGAGAGATATATAAAGAATGACATCCTCAATGCATGTAGATTTATAATATTTTAACTTAAAACTAGGCTACTTTTGCGTATAATCATTAATATTATATTCCAAAAAGATTATATTGGAAACGCGGGGTCTCGAACTCGGGTCGCCTGCTTGACAGGAGTGAGCACTAGCCGTTGCACCACTGTGCCAGACGGGATATATTCATTGTGTATCCATCAATGGACAAGAGACCCGTGTTTCGAATATTTTTCTTTTGAATGAAGTTTTATCTCTTTATTCTCAAATGCATTAATGTGACGTCAACGGCTCATTCAATTTCTCAAATCCGTCAAACAGCGCATCTCATCAGACATTTTAATCCCAGTTACAATATCACAATAACGTGTGAGTGATGATACACTTCAACAATCCTCAGAGTCCTCGTAATTCATAATCCACAAAAACCACAATCCACGCATAGACACTTCAATTTTATGCTTGAATGAAACACAATCCGGGCGCTCCGTTAAGCAAATCTACAGCGGAGAATATATGAAACTAATCAGAGCCAAACGGCCGATAGGTTTCATTCATTAAAAATATCCCCGCGGGATTCACATTTGCAATGCGCCGTTATTAAAATAACCACATGCAGCGTGTATCGCACTCCGAGCGCCGTATATGACGTGCATTATTTTATTTAGGACAAAGTAAATCTATAGGCTGAATATGATTTATTATCAGCATTTAGTTCTATTATTATACATTTCAAAAGCCCCCTCTAGGAAAACGAAGCACAGAAACATAATTCAGAATGGTATAATGGGATCTAGACTGTGAGAAATATTTCAGGAAGCGAGCTGGCATTTCTTTGCGGGGGTGTGGCCATGGTTCATCCAGCTAACTGAACTTAACCCTGCTCCGGACCAGGTTCAAACTTTCTGATCTGTTACCATGGTGATTTAGAAAATCCGACTTCGGGGAACAGAAAGGTCCGGCTTAAGTCAAGCTATACTGGAAATTATTCGGCTAACTCAGTTAGCCAGGTACGGGGAACGGGGCCGAGCATGAACAAATAACACTAATGACCCGTGACTGAGGAAAAGGCAGTGCTACTTTATACTGTAGCTGTCCCTACTATGGATTTGCACACTTCACTGACTCGCACATGACTGACGTGCACACAGTGCACTTATACTGTAATTGATGCTACTCTTGTTTGTTATTGCTATGCTGCTATTTTAAATAGGTGTTATTGTTTACACTGTTCTTAACACTTTAATCGCCAAAAACGCCATAGGACGTCTTTCCCCGCCATGCTCATTCTGCCAAAGACGCCGTACCACGTCTTTGATATCAATATTTAAAAAATCTGTGATCGAAATCATATTTCTCCCCCGGAGACCTGAGATCTACTGTTGAGCCCCTCTCAATTCTCCAACGGTTCAATAGCGCCATCTGGTGGCCGATCGGTGGATCACCCAAACAGGAAGTGATGCGCCGGAAGTGGTGCTCGCCCATATTTCGTCCGGGCACTTGCTATCGTTAGCGGGACTCCATCTTGATACACTGGACATCGATCGGTTGCAAATAACTCGATAAACAACATGATTTGGACGTATATACTATTATACAACCTGGAAATGGATCGCATATTTCTACATCCCATAATAGGAACATTTCTGTTCCACGCTCATCGCCCAACGCTATGAGGAAGCTACGGTAAGATTCAACGTTATTTTTCAATGTGTTCGATACTAACTGCTCTAATGATCATATCACCCACACTAGATGAATCATATAACGTTGGCCACGGAATTATAAACGACCCCCCCCCCCATCCGGTCAACATCAAATGATCAGTAGTAACTTCTAGAAGCACGTCCATTTGACATTTTTTATCTTGAGCAGATTCCTATAAAACTGTTTCATCATCAATATAATGCATTTGGGGCTATAAATTAGGGATGCACGATATTGATTTTTTGACACCGATACCGATAACTTTATGCTCCTCAAGCCGATAACCGATACCGATAACCGATATTTATTGTATTATAATATTTTTTTTTAAATGTATATATATATATATATATATATATATATATATATTTTTTTAATTTTTTTTTTTTTTTTTTTATGTATAAGCTCCGACGTCATCGGTACTGCTATCGGTACTCGAGAAATTATGGAGGTTTTTGAGGAATTTAAACGTCGCAAACTAATCTTGTTGGCCGTTGTCTATATCTCTCCTGCCTCTGTGTCTCTGCCTGCACGGGGAGCGGGCTGTGCTGTGCTCTCTCCTCTCTTCCCCTCCCACACACACACACACACACACTCACTCACACACACACACACACACACACAGGTGCTGCGCTGCCGAGTACAGACAGCTCTGCTCTCATAATGGCGGACAGAACGAAACGTTCAAAAGTCTGGGTCTATTTTACTAAAGTCGATGCTGACAACGCTCGTTGCCACAAGTGCAACAAGACATTTGCCAGTAATGTATAAGCGCTGGTACTGTCAATGTGGCTGGCGGGGAGATAACGTTAGCTCCGAGTAGAGTAATGGCTGACAATCCGGAGGTAAATAAACGAACGATAGCTTCTGATTGGTGGTAAGAAGAAGAGGTGGGTGCAAGCGGTGGGACGTAATTGGCAGATCGACTGTCTGTCTCCGAATGTAACGTGACTACGTCACAGCCAAGAAAGGGAGCGCTGGATTTGTGAAAAACTCCCTGTTCCTAAACCACACGCTATCAGTTTTACCACAGTACTGGCAAAACGGGAGGATGCTATAATAAAAACAAGCACCCTTCATCCAAATCCACCCACACCGTATTTATTTTAACCAAAAAACGTATTATATGTTATCGGAGCTATCAATAACGTTATCGGGTTTATCGGGATGACGTCATAATTGCTGATATCGGCCCGATAATTATCGGCCCGATAATTATCGTTCATCCCTACTATAAATCACGTTCTGGAGAAAGCTGCAGAAAACGATAAAAACATACTTATACTTTAGACCGTATTTTAGTATGAATATGTGAATGAAAAAGTATAACGTTGCTACACCATGAACAATAGATATCAGACGTTGAATGGGCCATATTAATGTCAATTTAGCAATACAATTTAAAAAGTTATAGCCCTGCAAAGAAGGGGAACTTCTCCATATTAAATAGGGCTGGCGAAGGATGGTAAATTATGAATTTAAGCCTGGCGATCAAAGTGTTAATGCTTCTGTACTACTTGTGTTGACGTTCCTGCTAGGCCGACGAGCTAAGACAATTTCACTCCTCTATACTGTAGAAAGTACAAGCATTTAAAACATAAAACTTTAAACAATCCATGCTGTTCCTCAGCTCTGGATAGTTGGCCTCAAACCAATCGAAAGTGAATGGGGCCAAGCTCCTGTCTGTACAAGCTGACTGAAGCTCACTGAAGTCTACTTACTGTAGTGTGCACTGTGGAGACATGTCAGTTAGCCTCAGTCAGCTTGTAAAGACAGGAGCTCAACCGCATTGACTTTGCATTGGTCCGTGGCTATATATCTACTATATCCAGAGCGAATATGAGGGGGACAGCATGGATTGTTCTGAGAAAGGATTCTACCAATCAACATCATCGTTGGTAAGTAAGAAATAGTGTTACACAAATCTATCCCTTTAACATCACCCTGAGCTGTACTTGACATTAAGACTATGCTGTTCCGACATGTAACAACTACCCCAAGAGTCCTTGTTTCATTCCATCTGCTTACATCTGACAGCAGCATGGTTGAGCTCACTGTCGCTTATCCCCACATCAGCTAAATGTAATAAATTCAGTGACAAATGGGATAAATGTCCCATACTGGTAGCTCCACAGACACGGGTTAGGATTAGGCACTTTATAAATGTAAACTGTTGTATGTAATGTAATGATTACCTGCCTAAACTGCTAATGTAGGTGTATTGTAATCCACTTGCTTACTTCCAGTTTATGTGTGGTTATCTTACTGCATTTTTAGCTGCAAATAATTCCACAATGCCAGTCGCACTCCATCCAAGCATTAAAGGGGCACTTCTCCCAACAAAACAATGCTGATTTATTTTGCACATAATCTCACACACATTCAAAAACTCTAAAACAGTTTTGCACAAGTTAATTTAGTTTCTAAAGTAAATTAGTTTGATATTTTATGGTATATTATTCATTTTAAACATGTTTATATTATTTATAGGGCTATAAAACAAAAAACAAAAAGATAATTTTTCTTGTTCTACTCTCATATAACCAGGGGCCTGAAGGGGGGGCGGCGCCCGTGCGCCCCTAGTGGCGAGCCGCCACTGAGCAACAGGCTAATAAAAGTTAGCAGCAACTTCCTTATTTTTTTAAAAGGAATAGATCAATAAATCTAATGAGCCCCACTTGGTTTGAAAGATCTACTAATATCCTAGCAAGCAGAGTTAGGCCACTTAAGTCATTTGGAAAGTAATGAAAATGCTCTATTTTAACCTGTTAAGCTGTAGCCCTATTTTCAGAAATTTCGCCTAAAGGTACATGCCTAAGTAAATGGAAGATTGATCCACTTCTACAAGGTCAATTTGCATGGTCTTGGTATCTAGGAACATATAGGGGCCTGGGGGTATGTATTCCCAGTGTCAGAAATATTGTGTCTGGTAGTAGGCTTATGTAAATTGTAATGAAAAAAAGGAGAATATAAATGATGATATTTTTTTGCATCTGTGCCGGTGAATAACACCATGTTACAATTGTGCGCAAACCGAGCAAATGAATAAAGGGAAGATGATTAAACAGAAGGATTTGTAGATACAGTAATAAATGACAATCGATTTTAATTATAAATTCATATTTGACCTTGAACTTGACCTTGACCTTATTATGGCCAAATCATACATCTATGGATAGGGAAAAGGCTCCACTTTCCAAAGGCAGGGTTAAATCTGGATTTAGTCATTTCCTCATGGTTTTACGATACAAGAGATATAATTAGCATTTTTCAGATAAATTCTTATTTTCGGTCAATCTTACAAAACATCGGTAAAAATGAAATTATGGTCTTTACTCTTGGCTTTAAAAAAAAGAAAAAAAACATCTTAACACATTCCCGGCCATTGGGGGCCGTCTAATCTCACGCTATACGACCAGCATTTCAAAACAAACTTGCATTGTGCGTGAGGCTGTTTGTAGAGCTAAATCTATACTTTATAGTATTGCTATCTGTCCATTCTCATTGTCAATTGAGACCATAAACCGTCCCTTCAAAATGGCTTAAAGAAATAATGTTTTCATCAATACGTTCCTCATGTTGTTCTAGTATATTTCCTGGAAGGCGAGATACAGGGCGCTAAGCTAATAACATTAAATCGAACGGCGTGCCGGCACTACAGAAGCTAGAGCTAAAACTCAAAATGCATATTGTCGGTATTCATGGTCCACCATGAATGCATGAAAGTGTGGGGGGGGGGGGGGGGGGACGTCGTTTCTGATTATTGATGATTACCAATAACGGCGTTAGCCTCAGTAGCCACATTCGCTGATCGGCTGGTTGAGTATGATAACAAGGCCTGATCAGCATGTAATTTACGTGAAAAAGATCTTACCGTGGGCCGGTTGGATCCCCAAAAGGATTTCCCAGTTATCGATCGCCATCTGGTAGATCGATATGTCCATTGGCTGATGATATATTCCTTTACTGCATAGTGAATTTAATTCTGTGTCGCAAAAGGTATTCCAAGCTACAGGCTACACGTAGAGATTCCAGCTAACATGAAACTCCATTCAAAGTAAAAAAAAAAATAAAGCACCGTTCTGCCACAGGGAACACTGCGTTATCGAGACAGCGCCCCTACGAGGATCTGGCCGATAATGCACTTTTCAGAATTCCAAGAGTAGGGTAAATCTGCAGTGCCGCTCAGTGACATTGAGTAGGTTATTAAAATCGAATAAAAGCCAAAACAACCTTGCCACGGACATGTCCGTGGTTGGCCCTCTACCGTTGGATCCGAAACACGGACATGTCCGTGGTTGGCCGGGAACCAGTTAACATCCAAGGGCCCACATGTGGGCCCTCATGAGGATGATTCGTGACGCGCCACTTTACTGACCTCTAGCGTCTCGGGTGTGCATTCCTTTTAATACAATATATAGATATAATTAAGGCCCTATTTGTTGCCTGTCAATTGCCCTTTCAGTTGACAAAATCCGTTCAGCGGTTCTCGAGTTGCATGCCGATATGTGAGGCGTGCGCCAAAGTACACATTACCACCCCCAACCTCCGGGGGCTCTAGCTCCGTCAATCATTTGGCGATCTCGAAAATCTTGGACAGGGTTGTAGCAAATGAGTGTGGCTTTCCAATGATACCCCATGATATGATAATTGTGGATCTAATATGGTCTCTATTGATCGATTTATGATAAAGAAAAGCAGGGTCCCCATATTGGGGGACCTTACGGAGGCTAAATACCTCCTATACCTGTCCTAAACTAGCGTTAACTAAAATACTATGTTTTCAGCTACATGTTTCTAAAGTGACCAAGATGATGCTACTGTACTGTAAATTCATTGGAGCTTTGTGGTTTTGAATTAACAACATTAATGTAGTGCCTTGTATGCTGATACCAAGTCCCCCAAGCACTCTCTCTCTGCACCAAAGCCAAGGACCAGGAGCAGACCTTGGTTAATGTGCTACGTCTACTGGCCGACTGGATCTTTGCTATGGTTACAGACAGAAACAATAAAAGTCCAATCAGATTCCTTGGCTCCGGGGTATCCGACCAACCAACCATCTCCAGATGATGACAGGGCCAGACCCTTGAATCGCTTGAAATTATTCATAGAATTATGAAATATGGAAAAGGGCAGAAGGGTGTGACTCAGAAGGCTGGCTTGTGATGCCACCACAGTAAAGAAAGTGCATGCTACCTCAATCAGTGAGAGAATGAGCAGGCCAGACGCACCCAACTATGTGATATTTGGACCAATTGCAGACAGGGGGAGGTCTGAGCTGCTGCCAAATGTTTGCAAAATGCTGACTAGGGGTGATGCTGGATGCTTTTACCATTTTTCTTATTCTCTGCATTGCTTTTATTCAGTCTATTTTATGCTCATCTTTTGTTTTACTTTACTTTGTTTTACTTTAGATTATTGGATGAAAGGTACTATACAAATAAAGTAGAGCCATATGAAATCCGTTTTATTTTTTTCCAAATTCCGTTTTTTCCATTTTAATATTTCAGAATTCTGTATTTTGCTTTGTACGCTCATTTTACCATTAGAAATAGTGTCTAATAAGTGGGAATGAATACATGTCCACAATTTAACAAGATATAACAGTCCATTTAATGTTTTTAAGTGCTGCAACTCAGAAATACAGTTACATTTTACACAATATTTTTCAAATAATATTGTGACAAAATAAAAATACACATTTCAAGTGTAAACAAACAATAGATACAGCTAACTACTACTGACATTATCACAATGTAAGTAGCCTAGCTATATCTATTCTATTGTGATGAAATATAGTAATGCATAATTTAGGCACCTTTAGTTTAGTTTATAAAGGAGTGTGTACTGACAATCATTTGCATTAAACAAATAGATGGGTGCACCAGATTAAGCAATAAGCTATAATGTCTAGTCCTGTGTACTTTATGTACTGCAACGTTACATATCTATTTCATCACAATAGTGTCAGTGATTAGCCTCACCCTCTAGCTGTATCTATTGTGATCACCAGGGATCATCGTTAGAGAGCTGGTGTGTATGGGGCTGCGGCACTGCAGATATACCCTACTCTGTTTTGAAGCACAGTGTTTTTCCGTGTTCATGACATGGCTTTTGGAGAGTGATCTTCACACGTGTTTTGCGAGTCCAGTCCACGGCATGTTGACAGAATTTGCAAAACACCTTATCGCCGGTCATATACAAGTCATTAGGATACTGCGCTGCTCTGAATTTAGGGCTTAGTGTGGAATTTCTTCGGACGTTAACGTTAACACCGAAGCAGCTAGACGCTTGTAAATTGCTGCGTAGCGTCCCCGGTCATGTTCGCGTTGCACCAAATGTTCCATGTTCTCCCGAACACGGAATTTCAGTCGAGATTAGGGTAAATTCTGCAATATTTCATGTTTACAGTTGATTCCGTTTTTATTGCTCAATTCCGCGATTCTGTCCACGATTCCGTGAACGCGGATTTCATATGGCTCTAAAATAAAGTTGCTTTATTATTATTATTATTATTATTACTAATTCAACACACCATTCATTTATGTTTGTCTCTTGATCAAAATACATCTTTTTGCTCAAAAAGTGATGCTGTGTTGTGTGTATATCAGCGCCTTTAGTCTTGTTTGTATAGTAACGGCAATAGATTACAGTACATTTTTCTTTTTTTAATAATTCATTACATGCAATCTGTTATTCCTCAAGCCTGTCCTTTAACATCTCTCAGTGATGCACTTGACATTACGTAGGACTCTGACATTCTGACATGAAGTAAGTACCAAGACTCATTATGTCCTCTGTGACAGCAGCTCGGTCGTGGGTCTTCAAACCACAGCTTGCTGTCCCTTTTCCACACTACAGTTACATTTAATGAATTCAGTGACACATCTGAGGAATAGCCTCATAGCTCCACACAGACAGGGTTAGTGAGGTCACTTTAAAATGTAATCCGCTAAAGACTAACGATTACCTGCATGCAACTGGCATCGGTAATGTTAATCCACAGGAATATACAAACTCTGTTAACGACACATTTACTACCAGTTGCTTTTGGGTAAAAGGCTGATAGAGACTTATACGTAGGTTCTAGTATCTGTGATAGTTTGAGCTTTTATGGTTCCACACAACCTGTTTGCTAATCTCTCCTCCTCACGACCGCAAAGTAAATGCGGAAACGTGCAGCTCGAGGCAAGCGTCACCCCTACAATGCGCAGTTACATGTAGGCTCTGACAGTAGGCTCCTTGGCCCACGCTGGGACCAGCACCACCTCCAGGGGAGCATCCTCCACACCTTCACGTGTATGTAAGTATGCAAGTATGAATCTGACTTAAGATCAGTGTTTTTTATAGTAACTGTAATGTATTACTGTTGTTGTTATATTTGTATAATCACATCACATGCGGTGATACAGTGTAAGACGAAAGGTGGCAAAGCTATAAACTCCAGTCGATGATGAGAGTAACATCATTAATCAGGAAATATACTGTAAAAATATTATAGCAGTTAATTTTTTGCAGAATGCTATTATTTTATTTTATTCCCTCAATAATACCATATTTGCATGTAACTTGCATCGTTCTGATACTACCAGTAGTAGTAGCTACTACCAGTGGTACCACCAGTACAAATACAAAGGCAATAAAACTGAATTGCATTACGTCAATGATTACAATTCCTCCATAGACCGATCCCCAACCATTTCACAGTGCTGTAGTGAAAGGGGAACACTGCTCAAATCAAGGATTTCAATATTATTTCTATGGCCTAGGAACAATTCATATTTGTTTAACACAAGTTACTCTCTCCAAAAGCCTCCCAGAGACCTCGTGATGTCATCTGATGAAACTCTATAGTGATGTTCTCAGCTCTCAAACTGAAAATGTATCTATGAACTCAGAACATTCCCGATGGATGCTCTCAGTGTCGTCTCTAAAAATATTTTCCCAATTAATTGTCTATGGAGCAGCTTCAGACTTTATGACGTTAACATTTTAGTTTTAGCTCTCTGTATTTTGGATTGGGAGTGAGAGAGTTATTCATGTTCACTAACAATTTTTGGACTGTCTTAGTCCATAATAATAACATTATGTGAATTCTGAAAATAGGCCTCAGTATTTCCCCTTTAACACTGGGAGCCTGCTCTTCTGACACCAAGCAGCAACCAGTCTGTTCTTCTATCCATTTCTCTTTGACAGCAGTCCCCGAATTGCAGCTCCCCACCCCCTAACCACTTCAGTTCAACCCTCAACCAACCTATCTAAACGAAGGCAAGAATCTGAATTCGTCATTCTATTAAATAATGAATAAATCAATCCTACAACCTTGTTTGTAATATTTTTTCTCTAAGCCGAACAAGCTCCTGTTGAAACGCTCTTCACAGCGCTTGACACTCACCGCGGTGCACTCCTTGCCCTTTTCCAAGTCCCCGTTTAGCACAGCGGGAGAGCCAAATCCCATGAATAAAGTCCTTTCATCCAAGAGAAATCGGAGACAGAAAAGTGACAAATAATGCACCTTCTTATCTGAGGGCCCCAAAGTGTGTCAGTGAAACAGATGCTGTCAAAACACGAGAGAGACTAACGACAACAGCAACCGATCTGGCGTCGGCCACGGCTTTCCTTAAAATAGCAACTCGAGATTCAACATTCAAGGTGGGGTGGGGGAAACTGTACAACTGTACAAGCAAAACTGTACATTGGAATATCGACGAAACCATACTTGGTTCCAAGAAGAGGGTCTTGTGTATTCTTGGGTTAGGTCATTTACTGTACATTGGAGGGGGTTGGGTTAGGACATTTACAGGGGCCAGTTTCTAATTACAGTCTCCTGTAGGTATTCTTTGAGAGTGGTTTTAAAAGTGGGTAGTGATTCACATTCCTTTACAGCTTTGGGTAGAGCGTTCCACATTGATGTGGCATTATTGTGAAACGTGTTTAGTCCCTTGTTTGAGCCGAATCTGGGTTTAACATAATTTGTGGAGCTCCCTCTGGTGTTGTGGTCGTGGTATTCACTGACCTTTGGGAAGTATTTTGACATGTATATGGGTATCTTAGTCGTGTAGTGTATCTTGTAGACCAGGCCCATTGCAAGTTGCTGTACTCTGTCTTCTACTCTAAGCCATCCTAGGTAGTCAAAGTGGGCAGGGGTGAGGTGGGTTCTAGGAGTAAGGTCAAGTAGTAGTCCGACCAGTTTGTTTTGTGATGTTTATAATCTTGTTTTTAGCGCCTTTGAGGTACTTTGGTAAGATAAGATAAGATAAGATATTCCTTTATTGATCCCCTTGTGGAAATTCAGGCATCATAGCAGCATGGGGGAAGAGGGGGGGGGGGGGGGTACAGGTAGTAAAAACAACACAAGCAGTGTAAACAAATAGGTCAATATAATTTACTATCTAACTAGCTGAAAAATATATTCACAGTATTCACAGTGTACCATGAGGTGCAAGCATAGTCATAGTACCCTTGAATGAGTGCTCCTGCCAGAGTCTTCAGGGTATTCTTGTTTACCAGAGAGGAGATCCGGTACAAAAATCTAGTTCTTGGTTGACTTTTTTGATTACATTGGATGCCATTTTGTCACAGGAAATATTTGCCTCTAGGATGGAACCTAGGTATGTAATTTCGTCTTTCCTTGTGACAATATTGTCACCCACTGTAACTGAGAAGCCGTCGGTCTTGCTGAGTTTGTTAATTTTGATCCGAATAGAATGGACTGTTTTACCCAGGTGTAATGATAGTTTGTTATCGGCGAGCCAGGTGCTGATTCTGCCGAGTTCTGAGCTGAGGGTTTTTTCAACCTGTAACTTGTTCTTGTCAGAGACCAGCAGGGCTGAGTCGTCCGCGAACAAGAACAAGTTGCATTCACAAGCTGACGACATGTCATTTCCATAAATTAGGAACAGTAGCGGTCCTAGTATGCTTCCTTGTGCAACACCACAGCTCACTGTGAGGGGGGGGGGGGGATATGGTACCGTTTACCTCCACTATATGTTCTCTCCCCTCAAGGTAGGATTGCATCCAGCTTTGGACTATCAAAACCAGCTAATGGGGATCCGTAATAAAATCAAAATCAAATCAAAACCAATTGCTTTTAGCTTGTCAATCAGAATGGAGTGATTGACAGTGTCGAAAGCCTTTTGTAGGTCCAGCATGACCATGCCGCAGTATTTGCCCGCGTCCACCTCTTGTTTGATGTGGTCGTTCAAATAGAGAAGGCATGTGTCAGTGGAGTGGGATGTTCTGAAGATTCGATTTTTTTCCGCTAGGTACTTTTCGACCTGTTCGTAGACAATTTTTTCCATGACTTTCAAGATGGAGGTAAAAATAGAAAAAGGGCGTAGTTGCCTGGGTTTAATTTGCTGCCCTTTTTGTGCAGAGGGGTCACTCTCGCAATTTTGAAGTCCTTGGGGACGTGTCCCTGTTTTATGGAGAGGTTTATTATGTGTGTGATGACTGGGGTGATGGCGGCTGCTGAGTCTCTGAGGAATTTGGAGGGGATGTTGTCATGGCCAGTGGCCTTGTTAGGTTGTCCGTCTTTATGTTTATGTTTGAGAATCTGGTTTTAAGTTTTTTACTGCAGCCTAGTTGATTATTGAGTAATTTCCAAAGTTCACATGGTTTGTTTTTGTTTTCCTCAGTTTTGTCATTGATGAAATTCTTTTTTGCAGTTTTGATCATGGAGTTTACGTCATTTCTTAGTCTGTTTCTTTCCAGTTTGAGTTCAGTCACGTAAGCTTGGAGTACACTGCTCAAGCTTTTGGTAAGCTTTGACTGACTTTTACGAAACTCAGAGCATTTTATGTCTCTGGTTTTCATAGCGGCCAATATTTCGGAGTGCATCCATGGCTCAGCGCAATTTTTTACCCTGGTGGTTCTTAGGGGGGCCATGTCGTTTAGTATTGTTGAAAATGTGGTTATGTTTTTTCAACCAGTGTACCATTGAGCTCATTTGACCAGTCCAGGCTCTCCAGTTCAAGGTTAAAGGCCTCGCTAGTGTAGGTTGTGAGGTCTCTAGATCTAGATGTACATACACATTTACATTTAGTCATTTAGCTGACACTTTTATCCAAAGCGACTTACAAGTTCTGTACGACAAGTCATCAGGAAGGGCACAACTCTATCAGCTGAGTAACAATGTTCATCAAAGTGTTGAGTGCTACAGTGTAGTTACTGTACATATCATGTAGCTCTGCTCAGTGTCATTACTGCACATACTTCACTCCAGTACTTGTGCACTGAATA
Organism: Notolepis coatsorum; assembly: GCF_963971535.1. Taxonomy (NCBI): domain Eukaryota; kingdom Metazoa; phylum Chordata; class Actinopteri; order Aulopiformes; family Paralepididae; genus Notolepis; species Notolepis coatsorum. The sequence goes on along the minus strand of NC_140167.1, from coordinate 106,958,375 downwards.
AAAACTCTCAAATGTACCTTTACCTACCAACATCTGTCTGGCCACACCCCCATCCGCCACCTATATAAGCAGGGGTGTGGCCATACACTCACCTCCGTCTTCGCTTTCACCACAAGAAAGTGCCTGTCTACCAATCACTTTGACGAGGTTTATTAGCTGAAGGAAGTTGAGTAAAGAGTTCACATTATTTCTTGCTCTTTTCTTTCTCTCATAACTTCAAAAGAAAAGAGCTAAGCTATACTGTTTACCTCGGGGGGTCGCGCTAGCAACGTCGCCCTTCACCAGCGGTTCTCCGTTGCCTCCTCTGCCGTGCGTCTTGGGGCGGGTTTGACACCACTGTCGTGGACGTCATCCGCGCCCGGTAGGCGTCCGGTGGGTAGCTTGCCTCTCCGAGGAGCTGGTGCACCAGCGCCGTCTCCTGTGAGATGGCCTGGTTCCTGCTCTGGTTCCTCCGCCACTGGGGAGTTGTCTGCCGATGGGCGGCTGGCTCCTCTCGTGGCGGAGGATTTGAGACGCAAGCTTTTTGCGTCTGCTCGCTCCCGTCGTAGGATGGTGGCTTGCAGGCGCGAACGGCCTGGTTTCGGGGAGTTGCTGGAGCCGGATGACGGTGCGTCTGTTTCTCTGTGCCCGATGGAAACGGAGGATTACATGGTAGAAGCAGATGTACTTTTGTCCGACGCTCCGGTGGAGACATGTCCCCCTCCCATTCAGGATGAAATGGCAGGGGGTGATATGTCTCCTTGGGGTCCCTCGTATTCTGGTGTCGGGTTAGAACCTCCGACTCTGCGATGAGATCCCCTGCTATCAGCCACATCGGAAAGTGGCTCTGCAATGGGCAGTAGTCTGTCGTATGTGAGGGACGCAAGCTCGGTGGGGGGAGGTACGCATAGGGAACTACGTGCCTTGTTCCCCGAGCTCATGGCGGCGGCGGCAGTCGCAAACGGTGTGCCGCTGCCGCAGCCACTGCCTGCTCCTGTCCCTGATGATCTCATAGGTCACTTATGGCAACGTTGTCCTGTGAGGGAGACGGGCGTTGTCTGCCCATTTTTACCCTCAATGGAGGCCTACGTCCGTCAGGGACAGGTGGTATCCCACATCACGGGCCTCACCCCCGCCTACGTGCAAGTCACGAGGGTGGTGGGTCTGGTCGAGGGTATGAAGGAGGGGGTGCCTCGGCTTGATAGGCCGATGGCGTCTCTCCTTTGTCCTGAGGTGGTGTGGGAGCCTTTGCGGAAGCCGGTTCCCCACGGGAAATCGGCGAGGCGGTTGGCCAACTGGAGCGACCAGTCGTTCATCGCCGGTACTCAAATCCTGGCTGCTACGTCTAACATTGTGCAGCTAGCAAGGTTTATGTCCGGGATGATGACGGGCGGTACGGTGCTGACGGAGGAACAACATGTTCAGCACGCCCAGGCGGCCGGAGCCATCCTGCATCTGATCCAGCTGCAGGCCATCGCCGCCCGGAAAGTACGCGCCCTGGCCACTCTAGCTCAGCGCCATCTTTGGCTGGAGCAGGCGCGAGTGCCGGACAGGAATAGGCTTCCCCTGCTGACGGCACCCCTCTCCGATGCTGGGCTCTTCCGGTCGGCGTTGCAGCTCATGACTGCAACATGCAGGGATATGCAGGAGGAGCGGTCCGTGCTACAGCCTCACTTCCCCCCGCCCGATGTCGCCGGTGGAGTCAGGCGGAAGGCTCGTCGTCGGGGATCCGCGTCCAATGCCGCCGCCGCTACCACCGCCACTGATGGCACTTCGGCGAAGAAGGCCAGGAGGAGAGAGGGCGCCTCGTCCACTGCAGCCGGCCCATCCACACTCGGAGGTGACGGTAGGGATCGTCGAGACCAGGTAACCCTTTACCATCCCTCCGGGGCTCCCCAGGGTGGCAAGCCACGTCGCTAACAGTGACTTTTTCCCCTATTGTTTCCCCTGTTTCTCTTCCCCGGCCCACATATGATTTTGTCCAAATAAAAAGTCCCTCCTAGGAGGGACTGTATTTAGTTACAAACTGTGTTTATTCACTACATATGATGGGGATACGATGTGTAAACCGTCGCTAGTGTGGGTTTGATAAGAGGGCTATACTTTTAGTCTTTGTTTGGTCGCTATACATGTGTGCTTAGCAAGGCCTGTGGCTAACACTCGGTCGAAAGGGTTTTTTCTTCCTCGGCCTGAAGACTTATGTTCTTCATATAAAGGTAGAGGTTAGTTGTGTGTTCTGTTGCTTAAAACGGTGATATTGAGCCACAACACTGTAGTGTTGGTCTGCAGAAGTGCTTGTGTGTGTAATGGTACCACAGTCTTTTAGACCGCTCTCTATCAAACTTCTGTGTTCTTGTAACATAAAACACGGTGTCGTGTTTACATATAAACCTTGGCCTTGTTATAAACCCTGTTCACAGACTTCGTCTGTGGCTAGTGTGCGTTGGGTTAGCTTATCCTTTGGATATACGCTGTTCGTTAGCATGCTGGCTACTTAAGGTATCATATGGCTATTGTTGTTATCGTATACGAGAGTTGGGTTTGTGAGGGGGTAACCGAATAAACCCCTCCTTCCCTCTTCTGATTGGTCGGGGGTTTGACCCTCTCTTCATTCGGTCCGGCCACGCTGATAGTTCAGCTCGGCACGGGGGGGGGGGGGGGGTTCTCTGACTCCGCACCTATCACGGGCAGTTGAGTCATGGGATTCCCCCCGTCATAGAATACGTCACTGGGCGTGTTTCTATTGGACGATGACTTCCGTGAGTTCTTTACAGGCTCCATGTGTGGTTCTCTGTTATTGTCAAGTTGTCGTGGCAGAGCGTAGGAACTTGGTGTTCTGCTACGCTCGATATATGTGTAACTTGAGCCTTTTGGTCACATGGCTCAATGTTACGTTGACTTTTCAATTTGTGGCTCATGTGGGAAGTCTCTCTGAGGATTCCCGTCTCCCCCTTGTGGAGAGGTTGACGGGGTGTAAAAATAAAAAGATTTTTTCCCTCAGCCGCATCACATGGGATCCAGGCCAGTCTGCTTGTTCTCTTTTATAAAAAAGAGGAAATAAAGCACGACGGCTTCTTGTCGTTCTCCCAGGCGGCTTGGAGGAACAATGTCTGGTGTCTTGTGACTATCCATTGATGTGTTTGGGTCTCGACATGTACATAGTGCTGGCCCTGGGTGCTTCTCATGGGAATCACGCATGGGCCTGCGCGCCCTGGTTGCTCACCATTAAAACAGCGTTTTTATAGGGCAACTGGGATGGAGTCTTTCTCTTCCGAGTACCAGTGTTGTCTCGACGAATTCTCGTTCATATCTGGGGGATGTTAACGGAATAGATCAAAACATAGGTAGAGGGGTCTCACGCCCTTGGGGTGGGCCACTGAGCGCGGTACATAGGGGACCGTCTGGGTGGCGCCCTCTATATTGTTTTAGATCGACACGCGCACCTACCCCCCTCCTAGTGTCGGGGATGTCGGCGTGATTAGGGCACGGGACTGGTTCTGGTCACGCCGGTCCAGATCAGTTAACCCGTTGTCCGCCGGGGACGCAGATCTGCTGTTTTGGTACCCTGAGGGACTTGTGCTTTTTTCAGGGGGGAAAATTCCGGGTCGGCCCGGGTGTCACAGGGTTTTGACGTTATGGAGATGTTTGTGGTTGTGTTACTGCGTGGTACCCCTCACTGTTAAGGCTAAGGGGGCCTGGTCTCTCTCCATTATTTTCGCCCATCTCTTCTCCTGTTCAGCATGGCTGGGAGGGGGCTGTTGAGGTGATTCTTTGGAATTCCTCTGGCATCCCTGTGTACGTCCCGGTCCGCCGGGCCCGGTCCGAATTGTTTCGTCGACCCGTAGGCCTGGGATAACCCCTTTTTGAAAACTGAAACACTTGTACTGCGGTATAGCCAGTGTATACCCGCAAGTGTGTTTTGGAGTTTTTTCCTGAGGGGTTATAGGAGCAACCACCTCATGTTGAACCAAGAGGGTGGTTGATTCCCTGGCGTGTTGGAGCGGAGTCAACTCCCGGGTTACCCGTTTGAGTGTGCCCCTGCACGTTCATGACGTCTGCCAATCGTGTCAGCCTTCTCTGCCTCGGCCCCTCTAGAGAGTCGGGTTTTTTTTTTGTGAAGGCTTTGACATGGTGCACAACAATGCCAGCATACGCCCCTTCCGCCGGGGTGCTGTTTCAGCTGACCCCTTTGGCGCCTGTCTCGTCCGCAGTGCTCCAGGCTCGGGTCAAGTACCTGCTGCCTGGATTGAGGGATCGGCCTCTTCTGGAGGTCGTCTCCCCGGTGTGCTGCCTGCTCCTGCTGTAGGTGTAGCCTCTTGAGTGCTTCGAGTTACAGCCATGCTGACTGCCTGAGTATGCCAGGGTCAGTGAGCCAGGCGGCGTGCTATTGGGGGGAAGGGCCTGGTCTTGGATGTGCCCTGTCCGAATACACTGGCAATGTGGGGGGCGGTGTCACTAGTGACCGCCTGGTGAGGTCTCGATGCTGTGGCGTCATTGGCCTCTCCGGGCCCCCTTTTTCAGGGGGGATCCAGTCCCTTCTGGGTCTGGGTCCTCCTTCGCGCTCCGCTGCTACGGCCTTGCCACGGGGTTGAGCGTTGCTCTTGACCCCGTGATTTTGGGGTGGTAACGAGGTTTGTTCCTTCAGTTTGTTCCCTGGTGGCATGCGGGTTGTGCGTGTGCCTAGTCGTGGGTACGCCCCACGGTCTGCTCACCCTGTGCGTTAAGTTGCTCGAGTTCCTCTTCGCACGGTCGGATCCGCCTCCCTCCCGTCCTCCAATAGGGAGGGTCGGGGGGGCTCGGGTCCTCCCCGGTTCTGATGGTTGTGGGGGGCCTCAGTGGGGTACATTTGTCGGGCGTAAGCTCTGCTCAGCTCCTGTGGTGCAGTAATGACGCTGAGCAGAGCTACATGATATGTAACGTACGGTTATGTATATAACCATAGTTACATGAATGTAGTGACACTCAGCGTCAAGATGCCACTGCGGTCCTTGATCTTGCCTTGTGGTGAAAGATTGAGAAGGAGGTGATTGTATGGCCACACCCCTGTTTATATAGGTGGCGGATGGGGGTGTGGCCAGACGGATGTTGGTAGGTAAAGGTACATTTGTGAGTTTTTATTCAGTGCACAAGTACTGGAGTGAAGTATGTGCAGTGATGACACTGAACGTCACTACATTCATGTAACTATGGTTATATACATAACCGTACGGCAGGGACCGAAACTAGAGAGCGCCACCCGCCATTTGCGCTCAGTTTTTACGTTTGGCGCCTCCCACTGAGACGTCTGAGCGGCGTGTGACGGGCAATCAAATAGTCATGTGAAAACCGAAAATCATGATCCAATTCTTTAGCGGAGTTCTCACTCGCTGTCTCAGCACACATGAAGCGCGCACCGCGCACTGCTGCTGCTACCCCCTCCCCACCTGTTGCATGTAAACAGAGGCTATTGCCTCACCGTGACGTTAGTCTAGTCAGTGTGGGACCTTCGTGAGATAACGTTAGCTACCGTTACAAAATGACCCAGTCAACTATTCACTTAGTTTAATACATGACTTTGAGGCATTGTGTAACGTTATCCAGCCGGCTAGCTACGGATAGCTCCCGACATCAACAAATCCATCAGCAATAGTCCAGTGCATAATACCTCCGTTGGCTAGGTAACTAGTCACTACGAAATGTCGCAGTAAACTAAATAGTTCACTGAGGCGTTGTCCCAACGCCATCCAGCAGTAGCTACAGAAAGCTCCTGGCATCAATGTGGCTACAACAACAACATGCGTATTCGAGTCCCTGGTTTACATCGCATGAGTGAGGGCTGCTGACTAGGGTCCAGGTGCAGCGCCGGAGAATTCTTTTGCATGCTGAATGTAGCGTTTAGGGTCCAGCTGCACCCCCGGAGAATCCTTGCTGGAGCTGGAGGCCACTCGAGTATACACACAGACAGTGGAGCTGTTTGCAGACAGCGAGGTGGCGATGTCTCGCAGATAACACAATCACAAGTATGATTATATAATATATATATTTTATTAAAAAAAATTGTATATAAAATAATAATAAAAAAATGTTTTATCAAAAAAAAGTTGGCGGGTAAGAAATATGCTTGGCGGGTAGATTCTTCCCATCTACCCGCCACTGGCCGGCGAGTCAACAAGTTAATTTCGCTCCCTGCCGTACGGTTAGTTTATTAGGACAAGTGCATGACAGTAAGGTTAGTTAGGGTTACCGGTAGATATATATATTATTATTATTATTTTTTTTATTCAGACAATGGTTGAAGAAGTGCGTCTTTAGTCGACGGCGCAAGATTGGACGGGTTTCGGCTGTCCTAACTGGGGTGGGTAGTTCATTCCACCATTGTGGGGCAAGGACTGAGAATAGGCGACTTCTCTTTGATGACCCTCCCGGAGCTTGGATAGGAGTAGGTCTGAGGCGGCCAGAAGATGCAGAGTGTAGGGGTCTTGATGGTGTGTAGTTAGAGACCATTGACCGGAGGTAGGCGGGAGCGGTTCCCCTGACCGCATGGTATGCTAGGTCAAGGGCCTTGAAGCGGATTCGTGCAGCAATGGGGAGCCAGTGCAGGTCCCTAAGAAGTGGGGTGACTTCGGTAGGTTTGAGATCAGTCGGGCCGCTGCGTTCTGAATGAGTTGAAGAGGCTTGGTGGCAGTGGCCGGGAGGACAGCGATAGGTGCGTTGCAGTAGTCGAGGCGGGACATGACTGTTGATTGGACGAGGAGTTGGGTGGCTTCTTTTGTCAGGAAGGGGCGGATCCTTCTGACGTCGCTCAGGAGTAATCCGCAGGTTCTGGTTGTCGCTGCGATGTGAGCAGAGATGTTCAACTGGTCGTCGAGGACAACACCAAGTGTTGTGAAGGGCCAGATTAAACCGAATATATATATTTATTTATATATATATATATTTAATTGTATTTGTATATTCTCTAATATTCCCTGATATCCCTTGTATATTCCTTGTACAATATGCATTGAATATCCATTCTAGCCTACTGAACATCCCATAATAGTCTCCATTCTACTATTGGTCGAGACCTTGGTGCCAGGCTGCCATACCCCTCAGACCCAGTTCAAACGTACCGCTCCACATGTACGAACAAGTCCTAGTTCCGCGTAGGAATCTGGCTACCGCACCACTAATGGGACTATTTGTTCATAGTGCGTATATATACTGCGCTACTAAAGTAGGACTTTCTTTTCAGTCCAGTTTCTTACCCTCCAATAGAGTCACAGACGTAAAGCCTCCCCGCGACGCCACGTGTGGGAGTAAGGCCAAGTTCGCCTACCATCGGTATTGAGACATCGTGTATATTAATATTTGAATAGTCATATTTGGCACTATATCGTCGAGTTGGACGTAGTCTATTAAGCTAATAATAGTCTGTTAATATATAGTGCTTCGTGCGGTGAGAATACTACCGTAGTCAGTACCCCATCGTTTCGGGCAGAGAACTGGCTGCTTACCCAGGGTGGTTGACCCCATGTGAAGCTGCACCCGAGGAGCCCCAGAGCCGACGAGCGAGTGGACCTGTATACCGGATTATTCTACCGACGACAGCCCGCCTTCCCAGGCACGGATTATGCTTTGTATACTTTGATTATTCCATGGATAAAGACCCCCGACACTGCCGTGTGTTGGAACCCCCCCCCCTGGAGAGGACGCAAGGTGAGGAGACGCTCTGCAAGACGAGGTCGCTTCACGTCTCTCCCCCGTGGACCGGAGAGAGCCGGCCCACAAAGAGTCCACCTGCTTTCATCTGTGGTCCAAGGATCGCCGGCGCATTGAACGGCACTACAGTGGGTTCACCTGGGATACCCTTGGCCGGACGAGGCAGCCGGATTCTACCCCCCCCCCCCTCCTACTCCTGTCGGCTTACAAGCGACCGGATTAACCCCCCCTTAGTGTATCCAGTCATATAATCATTAAAGTATCATTGCTGTTATTCCTTAACTATTCCAGGTCGTATATTTACCACCTGCGCCATCAGAGATTGGACATTCTCTATTGATATACCGACGAATACTCTTTGCCATAAAAGTGCATACTATTTCAATTCATAAATGTAATTAAGTGATTAAGTGCTTGCTCTACACACCATTGCTGTGTAGTAATAAACGCATACTTCGACTTCGTACATTTGTGTTGGATCCGTTTCATCTACGTGAGAGTGTTTATGATAATATATTTATGCCGTGTACTGGGTGGCCGAATATTAAGTACAAAGGTAGTGGTAGTAAGTATCATATCTAGTAATACAGTCAGGGAATTGTACCCCTCAGTTACACCAAGGTTCTTGGCGGTCAGGGACGCGGTCACAGCTGCATTCTCGACTGTGATGGAAAGGTCGGTCAGGGGGGAGGGGAGATGTGACTGTTTTGTGACAGTTTGTTTTCTGGTGTGTTGACACATGTGAAAAACCATAGAATGAATTTCAATCCATATTGGATGCTGTTCAATTGAAAATAAATTCAAAGTGACGCAATTCACCCAATGTCTGGATGCAGTTTGTTGCTGTAATGTACAGTAGGTTGTTTCAGCTCAAGTCACCCCCGGACATGTATACAATGAAATGCGGGTTGTCTTGCCCGCAACAATGTGCAATACAGTAGTAACAACATATAATAGAATCCAATAAAACAACATTGTGCAATAAACAGTAACATAGTAGGGCATATCGGTATTTGTACATACGTTATTTACAGAGCATGGATGACATGCTAGGTCCTGTGGTAGTGCATACACTGTTAGCTACGGATGAGGCACTGGGTCTTTCTGTACATTGCTATTTTATACAATCTCAGGTTATACTATACTATTTTTAAAGTGACCTTTCCTTAGTGGCCATAAGTGTGGGCGTGTGCAGCATGAGTGTGTGCTTGCTCATGTTAAAGTGGCTGCTAGTGTGTGAGCATGTACAGTGTGTGTGCTCATGTGTGCTTGTGTGTGGAGAGTTCAGTGTTCAAGGCTCTGATGGCCTGGGGGAAGAAGCTGAGCCGAAGCCTCTCTGTCCTAGTAGCTGGGGTTCGCAGGCGTCTGCCTGGCCTCAGCAGCATGAACAGGCTGTTGTTGGGGTGGTGGGGGTCTTTCATTATTCTGCAGGCTCTGGATTTTCACCTCTTGTTGTATAGAACCTGCAGGGGTGGTAGTGCAATACCCGTGGTACGCTCGGCTGAGCGCACCACTCTCTGTAGGGCCTTCTTGTCCTGTGCCGTGCTGTTGCCATACCAGGCAGTGATGTGTCCAGTCAAGATGCTCTCTACAGCTCCGGAGTAGAAGGACTGGAGTGTCTTCCCAGATACTCTGAACTTCCTTAACTGTCTCAGGTGGTAGAGGCGCTGCTTCGCCTTTTTTACGACTGAGTCTATGTGTGTTGTCCATGTCAGATCCTCTGAGATGTGGACCCCCAGGTACTTAAAGCTGCTCACCCTGTCCACGGTAGCCCCGTTTATCCTCAGTGGTGTGTGTGTCTCCTGCTGTCCTCTCCTATCCACGATCAGCTCCTTGGTTTTACCAATGTTCAGGAGCAGGCTGTTGTCCTGGCACCAGCGTTCCAGTACCTCAACCTCCTCCCGGTAGGCCTTCTCGTTGTTGTCCGAGATCAGCCCCACCACCACTGTGTCGTCCGCAAACTTCACTATGGAGTTGGAGCTGAACTTGGCCACACAGTCGTGTGTGTATAGTGAGTACAGCAGGGGGCTCAGAACACAGCCCTGGGGGGACCCGATGCTCAGGGTGATGGTGTTGGAGGTCTGACCCCCCACCCTGACCGCCTGGGGCCTCTCGCTCAGAAAGTCCAGTATCCAGGCGCTCAGAGCGGAGCTCAGACCCAGCTCGATCAGCTTGTCCACCAGTCTGGTGGGGACAGGGCCGCCTGGGAGAAATGCGAGGCCCTGTGCACGATTTAAACGCGTCTGTGTGTGTTAGAAAGAGAGATAGAGAGAGAGCATGTCTGTTTGTGTGTGTGTGTGTGTTAGAGAGAGAGCATGTATATGTGTGTTAGAAAGAGAGATAAATATATAGAGAGAGAGCATGTCATTGTGTGTGTTAGAGAGAGATATAGAGCATGTCTGTGTGTGTTAGAAAGAGAGAGAGCATGTGTGTTTGTGTGTTAGAGAGAGAGAGCATGTATGTGTGTGTGTGTGTGTGTGTGTGTATGTGTGTGTTAGAGAGAGAGCATGTATGAGAGAGATAAGCAAGACAGCTAATATGAGCCCCTAAAGGATATTCAACTTTTAATGGAAGAACAAAACAGAAGGAAAAGATAACTTCACAAAGGCAACATGAATATACATAGATCCAAAGGGACAAAGATCAACACTTAAATCCAAAGATAAGAGGGTCTATACCAGAGAAAACAAAGTAGCAAGGAGCCAACGGCCGACATCAGCTAAATAGGCTAACTGCAAATAGAGTAGCCAGGTACTGACACCAGGTTTTTACTTCTAATTTACATGTTATACTATGTTATTCTATTTCATACTTATCTTGTCTTGCACAGTCTCTGGAGCGTAACAGTAAGACGCATTTTGTATAAAAGTATTCTGTACTTCTGTATGACAACTATTAAAGAAACTTGAACTTGAACTTGGTACACACCGTTAGTTACAACAGCTAGCCGGCCCGTTTGGCTCAATATAACGTTAGCTACATTAGCTAGCCGGCTCGCTTTGGCTCAATATAATATTAGCTACAACAGCTAGCCGGCCCGTTTGGCTCAATATAACGTTAGCTACGTTAGCTAGCCGGCCCGCTTGGCTCAATATAACATTAGCTACAACAGCTAGCCGGCCCGTTTGGCTCAATATAACGTTAGCTACGTTAGCTAGCCGGCCCGCTTGGCTCAATATAACATTAGCTACAACAGCTAGCCGGCCTGTTTGGCTCAATATAACGTTAGCTACGTTAGCTAGCCGGCCCGCTTTGGCTCAATATAACATTAGCTACAACAGCTAGTCGGCCTGTTTGGCTCAATATAACGTTAGCTACGTTAGCTAGCCGGCCCGCTTGGCTCAACATAACGTTAGCCAACATAACGTTAGCCTTAGCCACGATAGCTAGCCGGCCCGAGAGAGAGAGAGAGAGAGAGAGAGAGATATCCACGGCGGGAATAGAATAGAGTGCATTAAAAACTCACCAAACGTCCAAGAGGATGGAGACAACCGCGTGGAGTTGACGAAGTTCATCTGCCGAACGACCGTCCTCTTCATCTTGGCATAACAATGCATGCGCTCTCTCTAGGTTAGCTAATGCTAGTTAGCCTTTAGCTAAGCTAGCTACTAGCCGACATGGCTATCCCGACTGAACCACACGTTAGCACTCGATATTATAACATAGCTAAAGCTAACTAGCTGTCCCTGCCTTTAGCTAAGCCGACATGGCTAGCCTGACTGAACTGTCTAACATGCAACAACTTTCATCTTCAGTCCATCTGCCGAACGACCGTCCTCTTCGTCTTGGCTGGCATAAGCATAACCTCCAATGCTGCATGCGCGAAATAGTCAAACGCAGCTGACGCACGCCGGCCGACTGTACACATGTAACCCCTCCCTTCGTTGAAACCAATAGTATGTCTGCTGCAGAGCCCCATAGCTCCAATAGTGAGTATGTCTGCTGCAGAGCCGCAGAGCCAGTAACAAGTCAGACACATTCTACAAACGTGTCTAATGTGAAATATATAAGCATATAAGCAAAACTAGATTTTAGGTCTGTGATGAAAAAGGGCCTCGCGGGAAGGGGGGCCTCGCAAAAGAAAATAAAAAAAATAAAAGGAAATAATAAATAATTTTTTTTTTTTTTTTGTGCGAGGCCCCCCTTCCCGCGAGGCCCTGTGCGACCGCACTGCTCGCACACCCCCTGAGGCGGCCCTGGGTGGGGACTATGGTGTTGAACGCTGAGCTATAGTCAATGAACAACAGTCTCGCATAGCCCCCCTTCTGACGGTCACGGTGAGAGAGGGTGCTGTGCAGTACTTGGGAGACCGCATCGTCAGTGGACCTGTTTGGCCTGTATGCAAATTGCATGGGGTCCATATCACTGGGGAGGGAGGCACAAATGTAATCCTTGACCAGCCTCTCGAAACATTCCATGGCCACAGAGCTCAGTGTTCTACTGTATTGTCTTGTATTTTTTTCCCAGAGTGACTGTTAATTGCTTCTTTATGAGACGTACAGACACTCTGTTCAGTCGACACAACGCGTTCTTCTGAGCAGGTAGAGCGGCAGATTGCCCCGGTGTTGATGGTGACACAATGCAAGAGCTAGTACAGTATGCAAGTCTACCTTTGTATATTGGCTAATGATGAGCTGGGCAACATGGCTAATGGTTGAAAATAAAGTATCGATGAGTCTTCTAATGCTACTGCGGAACATTATCAGCACTGGTAAGCCATCTAGCTTGGCTCATCAGTTGCAAATGACTTCTGAACATGGTTACAACACTAGAGGGGCCGCTTCTGGTAAGATCAGAACAAAAACAGCACCAAAATCTAATTTTCTCAAACTCACTGGCATATATAGGTCAATAGTATGCTGGAATGCTCTGCCGAAAAACATCTTATCTACAATACATAACAAAATGACTTTCAGAAAATATAATAAGAGATATCTTGCTAACTTGTCAAGTACGTATGTAACTGTTATCTGTGTATTTATTTTTATTTTTACTGGAATGTTAGATTTTATAATGTGAATTTGTATATTTGTATTCATTTTTAATTTATTTGTTTTGTTTTATTTTAATTTGTATTTCTAGTTGTACATTTGTATTGTATTTGTCCAGAACCACAGGAAGACTAGAGGCTTGTTCATTTGTCTCTAATGGGGATCCTTCAATAAACATAAACATAACCATGAGCTGGGCTGCCCACTGGCTCTGTTCCCTCTTCAAAGCCTGCAACCAGAGGCCTCTCAAATAGACCTAGCGTCTTTGTCATATGTTTGCCTTTCCCGTTCACCAGTCATGTTGCCATTGATACTGCATGTGGGGTTAACGGATTTCATGTTTTGTTAACATTACAATTTAATGCTAAAATGCTAACACTGAATTAACACTAAACACTAGCAGAGAATGCTAGTGACCTGATCTGCAATGCTAACCTTGTTTTGGGCTTGTGTGGGTGATTGGTGCTTCGAAATGCAAAATGCCCCTGTCTTATCAGAGAGAGAGAAACGCATATTAAAAAACCTTGTTCACGGGAACCACAGCCTGCATGAACCACAGACGAAGCTAGGAGCGATGTATTAATAGACCATTAATTTTCCTATAGCTGCCGGAGATGGAAGCAGCTGGAAATATGTCAACCATGAGAGGTCTATTGAACACGACTGTACCATGTACAAAACATTTATTTATTATATCCCCGAACGACTGTCAGGGATATTATGGATTTACCTCAACCCCTCACTGCAGATCCTTCCTGTGAACGCGATGGCTCAAATAGCTTTCATTAAAATATTTTCCAATTTGCGGTGCACATCTATGACCCCTAGAGGACCCCGTGACATTTCCTCTAGCGCCACCATCAGTCCAAACTATACATTTTCGAAATAGTGTATCTTCAATAGCTTTTGTTCAAATATTTTTAAATATGCTGTGCACATTCATGACCCCTATCGGTATTAGCCTATTGATTTTGGTGAACCCATCACCTTTCCTCTAGCACCACCATCAGGCCAATGCTATTGTAAATGTGATCATTTCAATGGCTTTCATTAAAATATTTTCAAATTTGTGGTGTAGATTCATGAGCCCTAAAGGATCATGTCCTTTCCTCTAGCACCACCATCAAGCCAAACTTTCAACTTTAGAATTAGTGTATCTCTAATACCTTTTGTTAAAATATTATCAAATTGTCTGTTTGTTTTGGTGACCCCATGACCTTTTTCTAGTGCCACTGTAACCGATCGGTTCGGACATGCCCCGAGTGAGAGTTGAACCCCGGTCTCCCGCGTGATGGCCGGCATCACAGACCACTATACCAAGAGGTGAATTCACTTCTAAGTAATGGGTCTGGATGCCTCTGGGGAGTGAGTTTACTTGCAGTACCGCTGCCGTCCACACAGGGACCGAAACTAAAGCCCGCCGCCCGCCAGGGGCGGTCTGTTTTTACCTTTGGCGCATGACACTTAGAGGGCTGCCCGCCGTGTGGCGTGTAGACGTGTAGTTCATAACGATACTCTTGTGCGAGTACAGATTATAGCCGCTCGTCTTTTTTTTCTCCGCCGCGAGATCGTTAAAAAACTACAAGTCCCACATCGCACTCAAGTCAACGGTCCAATCACAGTAGAGTGACGTGACTGGTTTCATGAGAAAAAAAAGCAAATGACCAATCGGAAGCTATCATTTGGCTTGTTTACTTCCATCTGCTCTAGTCTATATCGGACCTCCATGAGCTAACGTTACTGTTTAAACAATGACCCAGTCAACTATTCACTTTTAGTTTAATACATGACGAGGCATTGTCTAACGGTATCTAGCTGGCTAGCTACTGATAGCTGCTGATATCAACAAATGCTCCAGCAATAGTCTACTCGAGTGCATAATACCTCCGTTCCCTCGTTAGCTAGCTTAGCTAGCTCTCGTTAGATCCATCTGTCCCAGTAAACTAAATTGTCTTAACGTTATCTACCGGGCTAGCAGTAGCTACAGATAGCTCCTGATATCAATGTCTTATAACATTGATTGAATGCGTATTCTAGCTGAGGGCATGTTGAATGTGATTTGACAAAAGAACCGTAACGTTAAATAGGGTCCAGCTGCATCGCCGGAGAATCCTTGCATGGTGAATGTAGGGTCTAGCTGAATATAGGGTCTAGCTGCAGGGCCGGAGAATCCTTGCTGGAGCTGGAGGCTACTCAAGTATACACAGACAGTGGAGCTGTTTGCAGATAGCAAGCATTTTGACTTATTGCGTGGTGGCGATGTCTCGCAGATAATACAACTACAAGTATGATTATATAATATATATTTTATTTAAAAAAAAAAATTATATAAAATATATATATATATTTTTTTAATCAAAAAAATGTTGGCACGTAAGAAATATGCTTGGCGGGTAGACTCTTCCCATCTACCCGCCACTGGCCGGTGAGTCAAAAAGTAAATTTCGCTCCCTGCGTCCACAGTCACTTCACAACACTGTCCATCGTGATTGTAGGATAGACACACACAAGGGCGTCGTTTTTGTATGGCAAACCTTGGAAAATTTAAGTTGTAAAATAAAAATAATAATTTTTTATTTAATTTTTTTATAATTACAATTTTGTATGTTGATTTAGAATTTGAATGTCAACATTATGAACGAAGCTTCGAACTATTCGGTACAGCCCTAGCATGTTTTGATATTGTCAATTATCTCACTTTTACTAGGTGACTTTTACTGTGACTAACTGAAATATGCCAAAAAAATAAGGAACATGGACATACAGACGTTTTTTAATCAAAGGGCAGCAGAGACAAGTGATACAGGGACACAGGTACAGTAAGGTCTTACAATGGCTTAGTGATTATAACAGTGCAGTTCAGCATGCATTAACCCATACATTTTGTGAACGTGTTTTTGTTACTGCATTCTGTTGAACACACACCGTACCTAATGGAAATTGGCTCAATTGCAAGAAAAATAATAGACAGTTATGATATTACATTCTGCATAATTTGTATGCAAAATATTGTGGTTCCCTGCTTTAGTCTGTTGACACATTTGTATACTCCTGTGTCATACCTAAATGTCATATAAGTGATTTGTATAGAAACAACTCACCAAAGGTGACTATTGCACAACTGATTTGACAAAAAAATCCATGAGGGCGGGAACCCCCCCCTATCCTCCCCCCTCCCTCCTCGCCATACCTTGGCTTTTACTGAAATGACGCCACTGGACACACGGTACCTCCGTTACACCACCATCAGGCCAAACTTTACATTTTAGAATGAGTGTATCTTGAATAGCTTTAATTCTAATATTTCCAAAATTTGCTGTGGACCTTCATGACCGGTAGAGGAAGACGCTTGTGGATTTGGGTGACCCCATAATCCCATAACATAACTGTAGCACCACTACCAGGCCAAACTTTTACTCAAGTGATTGTATCTCCTGATCTGTTTTCCGCCAAACGTGACAGATATATTTGCCTTACAATAGCAATGAGGCCTGTGAAGTTCTGAGTCATCTGGCCTCATGGTAGCGCTATTCTCATAAAACTAAAATCATTAACTACTCCTCAACTACTCCTTAGGGGCATGGACACAAAAGGTGGATTGAGAATTCAAGCTGTTCGGGGATATAATTGCAGTTGGCCACAGACAGCACATGTCTAGTTTCCTTGTTGTAGCTACTGTACTTTAGTCAGTCTGCTAGCAAAGAAAAAACAAAAAACCACAACATATTTGTGCCTGGATCCTGTTCCGGATGAGGATGGATTCTGAATTTGCCTGCTTGTGGTACTGGTTTGCTGAAGCACAGGGTAGGGGGGTTGAAAAACATATTTGTCTTGAAAAACTAGAGAGAGCTTGCGCAGGGCAACCCTAAATTATCTTGGAGTTTGAATAAAGGTTGAACGGATGTGCTGTAGGCTTGTGCATACTAAATTGGTGTTTTAGAGAGAACAGATTTAACCCGGCGGGGTTTGTTTGTTCAGTTATTCAAGTATTTTGTATTTGTATTTATTGGTTTAAAATACAGAGACAGTGCATATTAAGGAACATTTGACTGTAAATATGCCAGTTTAGCCAAGTTGGCTAATTTTCAACTGTAGTCTCTGGGGCAGGTGACATGAGCACAACAATAATTAAAACATAGTACAATAATTAAAAACACAGTAGGAATCAGTATATGTTACAATACACTAAAATACATACAAATAAATACAGTAAAATACAACCCCTCAGTTAAAAAACATAGTACAATAATTAAAACACGTATCACGTCGCTTCACTACATTTTAAAGAAATGTTTGTGTCTAAAGTTTTCAACTCGTTAAGCAGTAAGGAAAGATTTGTATGATCTATAGCAGCTCTTAGTTCACGTCTGCCTCGCTGAAAGTGTTGCTATGCGGCTCTGCACTGTCAACGGAAACCGTATGAGCGCTGATGATGAACATCCTGCTGTTTTTCCACCTTGTAAAGTTTACAGTCATGCTGTTGTTCAAACCAATAACTATGTTTTCCAAATCAAACCCAAAAGTAGATAATGTGCAGTAGAGGAGGTCCACACTCTTAATAATAATAATAATAATAATAATAATAATAATAATAATAATAATAATAATAATAATAATAATAATAATAATAATAATAATAATAATAATAATAATAATTTAATAATAATAATAATAATAATAATAATAATAATAATAATAATAATAATAATAATAATAATAATAATAATAATAATAATAATAATAATAATAATAATAATAATAATAATAATAATAAATTGTATTTGTATTGCACTTTTTGTTCACTAGGATTCACTCTTATATTATTAATTATAAATAAATAGAAAATGTCTGATTTATTAGACACGTTTTGAAAAAAATGATTTATTAAAAAAATAAAAAAATAAAAAAAAGGATCAGGAAGCATCACCCCATTTAAAATGCCTTTTTAATTTTATTATTATTATTATTTATTTTCTTAAGTCAGGCCCTATTTTAACACTAGTACAGATCATGATTTCAATGATCACTTTAGTATTGAGAAAGTTAGCACTATATGTTGCATCTTCTCACCAGGCTCCAATACTAGCGCATGTGTTTTAGCCTTAAAGAGATATGATGCATGTCCTTTTTCCAAAATAGGAACTCACAGAATAATCAGATGTGTCTTCATACAGTATGTTCTACTGAGGAAATGGTTGAGAACTGTATATCCAGGGTGCAATTTGCCAAGGTGAGGAGGGCTTTCCCAACCTTTTTTTCCCCTACTTCTGGCCATACATTTTTATCACAGTTGGGGATTGGATTTATCCGCCCCCGCCCATCTAGATTATCGTCCATTCTAACATTGAATGAATCCATGAATTTGTCAAAATCGTCAGCCACCTATACCAGATGCCTGCTGGCCAGTGTGTCCTCTCGCTGGCACAGACACACACACACACTGCTGACCAGCCTACTGTAAGTTATGTTGCTGCGCACTGCATTGCAGCACTTTACTTCACTGGCCTCTGCGCTTCCAGCTGAAGAGGCGCTCTGTGGCATCAAAGGGAAGTGGTGGAGATGGGAGCAACTGTCAGAGTGAAGTCGGGGGGGGATTCTACTGAAGGATATTGATCTCATCTGCTTCTTCCTAAGCATCCCTGTCACAAGTGCCTTTGTGGAGAGGCTGCACTCTGTCATGACCGGTGCGTGAACGGACAGGAGAAATTGATGCAGCGTGGATCTCATGAAGAGCGAGATTCAAGTCAAAGCTAATTTCTCTCTGACATGCAAAGAGTTTTATAAACATATTCTTTGTCACAAGGCTCTAAGAAGCGCAGTCAGGGGCGAAGCTTCTAGGCGGTCGGCTAGAGCGCCACCCAGAGGGGGGGCGCCAAAAACTGCGCCCAGCTAAAAAATTATACATAACTTATATATAAAGCTAGTTTGCGTAGGGCACCAAGTGTGCCCTGAGCGCAGTACAACAAAAAATGTATTCCTCAAAAGGCCCACAGTGCTGAAACCAGAATGCTCATATTTAGATCAAACACTTCATACAATACATTATGTAAACCTTATTCTTACATAATATTATTGTATTATTACTTTACTGTCCCACAAAATCAGCCTGATGTCCTGCATTTGGTCACAACCCTACAAGATGGAAAGGGAGCAGCAAACCATTGCATTAACGTTGTATTAACGTTGAGAATACGTTCATTTAATCTCTCTGCAAGTGCTTGAGGGCAAATCCCTCGATTTAGAAAAATTTAAACAAACAACAAAGGAAACAGAAAATTACTTTCTGTTGCATAGTTTTATGATTATGTGTGTGTTTTATATGGATACCATAACCCTAACCCTAACCCAAACTTGTCATGAGATCTGCAGCCCTGACCATCACCCCTGTTTTTTTTTCACAACTCGAGTACTGGATACAACTGTATCTTTTTATGGCCTATTTTTTCATTTCATACATAATGGCGGACTTATTTACCCAAGGGTTTCTGGTTTACTTTTTATTGTTTATTGTTTATTTATTTATATAAAATGAATAAGGCATTAGAGTGTATCTATCTAGCCATACATAATGGCGGACTTATTTACCCAATGGGTTTCTTGTTTACTTTTTATTGTTTATGGTTTATTTATATAAAATGAATAAGGCATTAGAGTGTATCTATCTAGCCATACATACTAGATGTTATTGCTATTTTATTTATGTTTTTTGTTTCCAGTATAACAACAATTTTAATTTTAATCTTATATCTACATTTACCATCTGTATATTGTGGTAATTTTGTAGTTTTTTCATCGGTTTTCCTCTTTATTACGAGGCTCAAAAAAAGAGTTTGACTGTACGCCAAAGGGCGGACTTATTTACCCTAGGGTTCTTGTTTAATGTTTATTGTTTATATTTAAAATGAATAAGGCATTAGAATGTACCTATCTAGCCATACATACTAGATGTTAATTTTGGTTTTGTTTCTAGTATAACAATTTTATGTTTATGTATCTATTATCTACATTTAGATCTACATTTTTTATTTGTATATTTAGGTAATTTCGACTTAAGAATGGACTCTTGACATCAAAGTACTTCCTGGGTCAAATTAGACCTTATAGCAATTCTCAACACACCTGTGGATGATGTCACTTCCTGCTTTTCTTGGTATAAAAACAATATTGTCGGTGAGAACATTTGCTAGCCATCAACACTGAGGAAGGAACATAATCGTTCCGAAACATGTTTGTTTCAGGCTGCCATTAAATATACTAGAAAGAAAGCAATACGCTTGGACCAGCACTCTCAGATTTTGGTAGATGTAATCGCAGCCTGAAACAAACATGTTTCGGAACTGTAATGTTCCTTCTTCAGTGTTGATGGCTAGCAAATGTTCTCACAGACAATATTGTTTTTATATCAAGAACAGCAGGAAGTGACATCATCCACAGGTGTGTTGAATTACTATAAGGTCTAGTTTGACCCAGGAAGTACTTTGAAGTCAAGAGTCCATTCTTAAGTCAAAATTACCTAAATATACAAATACAAAATATAGATAATAGATACAAAAACATAACATTGTTATACTAGAAACAAAACCAAAATTGACATCTAATATGTATGGCTAGATATAGGTACATTCTAATGCCTTATTCATTTTCAATATAAACTATAGACCAGAACCCTAGGGTAAATAAGTCCGCCCTTTGGCTTACAGTCAAACTCTTTTTTTGAGCCTCGTAATAAAGAGGAAACCAGATGAAAAAACTAAAGTCAAAATTACCACAATATACAGATGGTAAATGTAGGTATAAGATTAAAATTAAAATTAAAATTATTGTACAGGAAACAAAAAACATAAATCAAAGTAGCAAAAATATCTAGTATGTCTAGCTAGATAGATACACTACAATGCCTTATTCATTTTATATAAGCCATAAACAACTAAAACAAAAACTAAACAGGAAACCCATTGGGTAAATAAGTCTGTATTTATATATGGCTAGATAGATACACTCTAATGCCTTATTCATTTATAAATAAACAATAAACAATAAAAAGTAAACCAGAGACCCTTGGGTAAATAAGTCCGCCATTGTGTATGGCTAGATACACTCTAATGGCTAATTCATTTTATATAAATAAACAATAAACCATAAAAACCCTTGGGTAAATACGTCCGCCATTATGTATGGCTAGCTAGATACACTCTAATACCTTATTCATTTTTTATAAATAAACCATAAACAATCAAAAGTAAACTTGAAACCCTTTAAAGGAAGCAGGTCAACAAGTTCTCTTCATTCATACCTCTTGGTTCTATACAATTAAAGAGGTGAATAAAATAACATTCCCTTTGCAAAAGTAGCTTATGTCTGTCACCTCCCCTGGCGGGCCTATGTACCAATTCTAGACCCATGTAACGGAGATCTTTGACAGCATGCTTGCAAGAATTAAAGTGTCTAGCTACCGCCGATTTGACGTCTGCATTTCTGATTGAACACTTATGTTCACCGATTCTTAATTTGAATGGTCTCGTTGTTTTGCCCACATATGAAAAATCACAAGGGCATTTCAGCAGGTACACTATGTTGGAGGAGTTGCAGGTAATACGCCCTTTGACCGATAACCGTTTGCCCGTTTTTGGGTGTGTATAACTTTTGTCTTTGATCATCCCTTGGCAATGTACACAAGATTGACAGGGAAAGTTCCCATCTGGGATGTTAGACATAAAGTGAGTAGATTTTACCTTGGGAAAATCCGTTTTCACCAGCAGATTTGAGAGATTCGCTTGTCTTTTGTAATAGTAATTGGGCGAATGCTGAAACGCCGCTCCAACTATAGGATCTGACTGTAAAATATGCCAGTATTTATTGACAATGGTACGTATGTCTCTAGTAATCGGGCTGTAAGTAGACACAAAGGCCACTTTGTCAGAGTGTACCTTTTTCTTCTTAGGGGCTAGTAACAAGGATCTGTCAATCTGCTGAGTTTTGTGCAGGGCCTTAGCTGTTAATATAGCACTGTATCCTCTGTCATGAAAGTTCTCCCGTAGGGTTTCGGCTTGGGCCTTGAATCTGACCTCCGTGTCACAGATTCTCTTATACCTGAGTATTTGGCTGAAAGGAAGACTATTTTGCCGGGGTATGGTAGCTAGAAAAATGTAGGAACGAATTTCTGTCTGTCTCTTTTTTGAACACACACACACACACACACACGCACACACGCACACACACACACACACACACACACACACACACACACACACACACACACACACACACACACACACACACACACACACACACACACACACACACACACACACACACACACACACACACACACACACACACACACACACACACACACACACACACACACACACACACACACACACAAGCGCACCCCTGTCTACCCTGTTTACTGATATACCCCCCCCCACACTGTCTACCTTGTTTACTGATATACCCCCCCCCCCACACTGTCTACCCTGTTTACTGATATACCCCCCCACTGTATACCCTGTTTACTGCTATACCCCCCCCCCCTCACACTATCTACCATGTTTACTGATATACCCCCCCCCCCACTGTATACCCTGTTTACTGATATACCCCCCCCACTGTATACCCTGTTTACTGATATGCCCCCCCCATTGTATACCCTGTTTACTGATATACCCCCCCCCCCACACTGTATACAATGTTTACTGATATACCCCCCCCCCCAACTGTATACCATGTTTATGATATACCCCCATGTTTACTGATATACCCCCCCCCCCCCACTGTCTACCCTGTTTACTGATATACCCCCCCCACTGTATACCATGTTTACTGATATACCCCCCATTGTATACCCTGTTTACTGATATACCCCCCCCCACTGTATACCATGTTTACTGATATACCCCCCCCCCCCACTGTATACCCTGTTTACTGATATACCCCCCCCACACTGTCTACCCTGTTTACTGATATACCCCCCCCCCCCCACTGTATACCCTGTTTACTGATATACCCCCCCCCCCAACTGTATACCATGTTTATGATATACCCCCCCCCCACTGTATACCATGTTTACTGATATACCCCCCCCCCACTGTCTACCCTGTTTACTGATATATCCCCCCCCCCCCCCCCACTGTATACCCTGTTTACTGATATACCCCCCCCCCAACTGTATACCATGTTTATGATATACCCCCCCCAACTGTATACCATGTTTATGATATACCCCCCCCCCCCCACTGTCTACCCTGTTTACTGATATACCCCCCACACTGTATACCATGTTTACTGATATACCCCCCCCCCCACTGTCTACCCTGTTTACTGATATACCCCCCCACTGTATACCCTGTTTACTGATATACCCCCCCCCCCACTGTCTACCCTGTTTACTGATATACCCCCCCACTGTCTACCCTGTTTACTGATATACCCCCCCACTGTATACCCTGTTTACTGATATACCCCCCCACTGTATACCCTGTTTACTGATATACCCCCCACTGTATACCCTGTTTACTGATATACCCCCCCCCACTGTCTACCATGTTTACTGATATACCCCCCCCCACTGTCTACCCTGTTTACTGATATACCCCCCCACACTGTATACCCTGTTTACTGATATACCCCCCAATGTCTACCCTGTTTACTGATATACCCCCCCACTGTATACACTGTTTACTGATATACCCCCACACTGTATACCCGGTTTACTGATATACCCCCCCCCTGTATATCATGTTTACTGATATACCCCCCCCCTGTATATCCTGTTTACTGATATACCCCCCCCCCCAACTGTATACCATGTTTACTGATATACTCCCCCCCACTGTCTACCCTGTTTACTGATATACCCCCCACTGTATACCATGTTTACTGATATACCCCCTACTGTATACCATGTTTACTGATATACCCCCTACTGTATACCCTGTTTACTGATATAACCCCCCCACTGTATACCCTGTTTACTGATATACCCCCCCCCCCCCCCACTGTATACCATGTTTACTGATATCCCCCCCCCCACTGTATACCATGTTTACTGATATCCCCCCCCACTGTATACCCTGTTTACTGATATACCCCCCACTGTATACCCTGTTTACTGATATACCCCCCCCCACTGTATACCATGTTTACTGATATACCCCCCCCCACTGTATACCATGTTTACTGATATACCCCCCCCCCCCCACTGTATACCCTGTTTACTGATATACCCCCCCCCCCCCACTGTATACCATGTTTACTGATATACCCCCCCCCCCACTGTATACCATGTTTACTGATATACCACCACCCCACTGTATACCCTGTTTACTGATATACCCCCCACTGTATACCCTGTTTACTGATATACCCCCCCCCACTGTCTGCTCTGTTTACTGATATACCCCCCCACACTGTCTACTCTGTTTACTGATATACCCCCCCCACACTGTCTGCTCTGTTTACTGATATACCCCCCCACACTGTATACCATGTTTACTGATATACCACCACCCCACTGTATACCCTGTTTACTGATATACCCCCCACTGTATACCCTGTTTACTGATATACCCCCCCCACTGTATACCCTGTTTACTGATATACCCCCCCCCACTGTATACCTTGTTTACTGATATACCCCCCCCCCCCCCCACTGTATACCCTGTTTACTGATATACCCCCCCCCCACTGTATACCTTGTTTACTGATATACCCCCCCCCCACTGTATACATTGTTTACTGATATACCCCCCCCCCACTGTATACCATGTTTACTGATACCCCCCCCCCACTGTATACCCTGTTTACTGATATACCCCCCCCCCACTGTATACCCTGTTTACTGATATACCCCCCCCCCCACTGTATACCCTGTTTACTGATATACCCCCCCACACTGTATACCATGTTTACTGATATACCCCCCCCCCCACTGTATACCCTGTATACCCCCCCCCCCACTGTATACCCTGTTTACTGATATACCCCCCCCACTGTATACCATGTTTACTGATATACCCCCCCCCCACTGTCTACCATGTTTACTGATATACCCCCCACTGTATACCCTGTTTACTGATATACCCCCCCCCCACTGTCTACCATGTTTACTGATATACCCCCACCCCCCACTGTATACCCTGTTTACTGATATACCCCCCCCCCCCACTGTATACCATGTTTACTGATATACCCCCCCACACTGTCTACCCTGTTTACTGATATACCCCCCCCCACTGTATACCCTGTTTACTGATATACCCCCCACACTGTATACCATGTTTACTGATATACCCCCCCCCCCACTGTCTACCATGTTTACTGATATACCCCCACCCCCCACTGTATACCCTGTTTACTGATATACCCCCCCCCACTGTATACCCTGTTTACTGATATACCCCCCCCCCCCCCCACTGTATACCCTGTTTACTGATATACCCCCCCACACTGTATACCATGTTTACTGATATACCCCCCCCCCCCACTGTCTACCATGTTTACTGATATACCCCCCCACTGTATACACTGTTTACTGATATACCCCCACACTGTATACCCTGTTTACTGATATACCCCCCCCTGTATATCCTGTTTACTGATATACCCCCCCCCCCACTGTATACCATGTTTACTGATATACTCCCCCCCACTGTCTACCCTGTTTACTGATATACCCCCCCCCACTGTATACCCTGTTTACTGATATACCCCTCACTGTATACCCTGTTTACTGATATAACCCCCCCAATGTATACCCTATTTACTGATATACTCCCCCACTGTATACCATGTTTACTGATATCCCCCCCCCACTGTATACCCTGTTTACTGATATACCCCCCCACTGTATACCATGTTTACTGATATACCACCACCCCACTGTATACCCTGTTTACTGATATACCCCCCACTGTATACCCTGTTTACTGATATACCCCCCCACTGTCTACCATGTTTACTGATATACCCCCCCCCACTGTCTACCCTGTTTACTGATATACCCCCCACTGTATACCCTGTTTACTGATATCCCCCCCCCCCACTGTATACCATGTTTACTGATATACCCCCCCACACTGTCTCTCAGTTATAATGCTGACTCATCTGAGCGTGTGTTTGTTTTCCATTGACTCCTCCTCAGTTTAGCTTTGTTTGCCTGTCACTCTATATGTCAATTATCTTTCATGTTACACTTCACACTTGTGATTGCACAGGCAGGCCGGGGAATGTGTGCACACGCACACACGCAGCCATACACGC
The DNA here is from genome assembly GCF_963971535.1 of Notolepis coatsorum. Taxonomy (NCBI): domain Eukaryota; kingdom Metazoa; phylum Chordata; class Actinopteri; order Aulopiformes; family Paralepididae; genus Notolepis; species Notolepis coatsorum. The sequence continues at coordinate 106,932,465 of NC_140167.1, read as the reverse complement.
ACCCACACACACACACACACACACACATGCGCGTTCTCAATTACGTTCATCTAGCAAGACCACCCGCAAGACCACCCGCATTTCATTGTATACTTGTATGCCGTGACAATTAAAACTCTTGACTTGATCTATCGGAAAAAACACTGTTCAGTTCACATTCGCCCAAAATACGTTGACCGCGTTCAGGTACATCACTGCCCCCAACACTGTCTACCCTGTTTACTGATATCCCCCCCCCCACTGTATACCATGTTTACTGATATCCCCCCCCACTGTATACCCTGTTTACTGATATACCCCCCACTGTATACCCTGTTTACTGATATACCCCCCCCCCACTGTATACCATGTTTACTGATATACCCCCCCCCCACTGTATACCATGTTTACTGATATACCCCCCCCCCCCACTGTATACCCTGTTTACTGATATACCCCCCCCCCACTGTATACCATGTTTACTGATATACCCCCCCCCCACTGTATACCATGTTTACTGATATACCACCACCCCACTGTATACCCTGTTTACTGATATACCCCCCACTGTATACCCTGTTTACTGATATACCCCCCCCCACTGTCTGCTCTGTTTACTGATATACCCCCCCACACTGTCTACTCTGTTTACTGATATACCCCCCCCACACTGTCTGCTCTGTTTACTGATATACCCCCCCACACTGTATACCATGTTTACTGATATACCACCACCCCACTGTATACCCTGTTTACTGATATACCCCCCACTGTATACCCTGTTTACTGATACACCCCCCCCACTGTATACCCTGTTTACTGATATACCCCCCCCCCCACTGTATACCTTGTTTACTGATATACCCCCCCCCCCACTGTATACCCTGTTTACTGATATACCCCCCCCCCCACTGTATACCTTGTTTACTGATATACCCCCCCCCCCACTGTATACATTGTTTACTGATATACCCCCCCCCCACTGTATACCCTGTTTACTGATATACCCCCCCCCCCACTGTATACCCTGTTTACTGATATACCCCCCCACACTGTATACCATGTTTACTGATATACCCCCCCCCACTGTATACCCTGTATACCCCCCCCCCCACTGTATACCCTGTTTACTGATATACCCCCCCCACTGTATACCATGTTTACTGATATACCCCCCCCCCCACTGTCTACCATGTTTACTGATATACCCCCCACTGTATACCCTGTTTACTGATATACCCCCCCCCCACTGTCTACCATGTTTACTGATATACCCCCACCCCCCACTGTATACCCTGTTTACTGATATACCCCCCCCCCCCACTGTATACCATGTTTACTGATATACCCCCCCACACTGTCTACCCTGTTTACTGATATACCCCCCCCCACTGTATATCCTGTTTACTGATATACCCCCCACACTGTATACCATGTTTACTGATATACCCCCCCCCCCCCCCACTGTCTACCATGTTTACTGATATACCCCCACCCCCCACTGTATACCCTGTTTACTGATATACCCCCCCCCACTGTATACCCTGTTTACTGATATACCCCCCCCCCCCCACTGTATACCCTGTTTACTGATATACCCCCCCACACTGTATACCATGTTTACTGATATACCCCCCCCCCCACTGTCTACCATGTTTACTGATATACCCCCCCACTGTATACACTGTTTACTGATATACCCCCACACTGTATACCCTGTTTACTGATATACCCCCCCCTGTATATCCTGTTTACTGATATACCCCCCCCCCCACTGTATACCATGTTTACTGATATACTCCCCCCCACTGTCTACCCTGTTTACTGATATACCCCCCCCCACTGTATACCCTGTTTACTGATATACCCCTCACTGTATACCCTGTTTACTGATATAACCCCCCCAATGTATACCCTATTTACTGATATACTCCCCCACTGTATACCATGTTTACTGATATACCCCCCCCACTGTCTACCCTGTTTACTGATATACCCCCCACTGTATACCCTGTTTACTGATATCCCCCCCCCCACTGTATACCATGTTTACTGATATACCCCCCCACACTGTCTCTCAGTTATAATGCTGACTCATCTGAGCGTGTGTTTGTTTTCCATTGACTCCTCCTCAGTTTAGCTTTGTTTGCCTGTCACTCTATATGTCAATTATCTTTCATGTTACACTTCACACTTGTGATTGCACAGGCAGGCCGGGGAATGTGTGCACACGCACACACGCAGCCATACACGCACCCACACACACACACACACACACACACATGCGCGTTCTCAATTACGTTCATCTAGCAAGACCACCCGCAAGACCACCCGCATTTCATTGTATACTTGTATGCCGTGACAATTAAAACTCTTGACTTGATCTATCGGAAAAAACACTGTTCAGTTCACATTCGCCCAAAATACGTTGACCGCGTTCAGGTACATCACTGCCCCCAACACTGTCTACCCTGTTTACTGATATACCCCCCCCCCCCCCCCCCCACACTGTCTACCCTGTTTACTGATAGCGCCCCCCCCCCCCCCCCCCCCACTCCAATAAAGGGGTTATAGCATGCGGGTTAAGTGATCATTATATGATGTTCTGTACCCGCAAAAAGCTAAAGCAAAAGGATGGCTGTCACAAAACAGTCACATCTAGAGACCTCAAAACCTACTCTAGCGAGGCCTTCAACCTTGAACTGGAGAGTCTGGACTGGTCAGATGAACTCAATGGTACACTGGTTGAAGAAACCTGGCTTGGCTTCAAAACCAAATTTTCATCAATACTAAACAACATGGCCCCCCTAAGAACCACCAGGGTAAAAAATCACGCTGAGCCATGGATGCACACTGAAATACTGACCGCTATGAAAGCCAGAGACAAAAAATGCTCTGAGTTTCGTAAAAGTCAGTCAAAGCTTACCAAAAGCACGAGCAGTGAACTCCAAGACCACGTGACTGAACTCAAACTAGAAAGAAACAGACTAAGAAATGACATAAACTCCATGATCAAAACTGCTAAAAAAATTCATCAATGACAAAACTGAGGAAAACAAAAATAAACCACGTGAACTTTGGAAATTACTCAACAATCAACTAGGCTGCAGTAAAAAACTTAAAACCAGGTTCTCAAACATAAACATAAAGACGGACAACACGCTCATCACAGACAAGCTGGATGTAGCCAATTACTTAAACACTTTCTTCACAAACATAGCCACAACACTGGTAAACAAACTACCCTCCCACTCAGGGCAGTATGGGGTAGAACGCATAGTAGCATACTACAAGAACCTAGGCGTCCACAAAGACGACTTCAAACTGAAAATGGTAACTACAGATGAGGTACTCAAAAAACTGAGCGCCCTCCAACCGAACAAGGCCACTGGCCATGACAACATCCCCTCCAAATTCCTCAGAGACTCAGCAGCAGCCATCACCCCAGTCATCACACACATAATAAACCTCTCCATAAAACAGGGACACGTCCCCAATGACTTCAAAATTGCGAGAGTAACACCCCTGCACAAAAAGGGCAGTAAATTAGACCCATGCAACTACCGCCCTGTTTCTATCCTTACATCCATCTCGAAAGTCATGGAAAAAATAGTATACGAACAGATCGAAAAGTACCTTGCGGAAAAAAAATCTAATCTACGAATTCCAATCTGGCTTCAGAACATCCCACTCCACTGACACATGCCTTCTCTATTTGAACGACCACATCAAACACGAGATGGACGCGGGCAAATACTGCGGCATGGTCATGCTGGACCTACAAAAGGCCTTCGACACTGTCAATCACACCATTTTGATTGACAAGCTAAAAGCAATTGGTTTTGATAGTCTATCAGTGAGCTGGATACAATCATACCTGGAGGGGAGAGAACAGATGGTGGAGGTAAATGGTACCCTATCCCCCCCCCCCCCCCCCCTCACAGTGAGCTGTGGTGTTCCACAAGGAAGCATACTAGGACCGCTACTATTCCTAATTTATGCAAATGACATGTCGTCAGCTTGTGACTGCAACTTGTTCCTGTTTGCGGACGACTCAGCCCTGCTGGTCTCTGACAAGAACAAGTTACAGGTTGAAAAAGCCCTCAGCTCAGAACTAGGCAAAATCTGCATATGGCTCGCCGACAACAAACTATCATTACACATGGGCAAAACAGAGTCCATTCTCTTCGGTTCAAATAACAAACTCAGCAAGACCGACGGCTTCTCGGTTACAGTGGGTGACAATATTGTCACAAGGAAAGATGAAATTACCTACCTGGGTTCCATCCTAGAGGCTAATCTTTCCTGTGACAAAATGGCATTGCAGTATCATTTGGTAACCATAGATCTGCATTCTGCCTGAAACTGGTGTTCAAATAGATAAGAGAAAAGTATGTCTGTTACCTTGGGTTAAGGAATTCAGTAACTAGGCGTCCCATGCATGCCCACTTTGACAACCTAGGATGGCTTAGAGTAGACGACAGAGTACAGCAACTTGCAATGGGCTTGGTCTACAAGATACACTACGCGACCAAGGTACCCATGTACATGTCAAAATACTTCCCAAAGGTCAGTGAATACCACGATGACAACACCAGAGGGAGCTCAACAAATCATGTTAAACCCAGATCTGGCTCAAACAAGGGACTAAACACGTTTCGCAATTATGCCACATCAATGTGGAACGCCCTACCCAAAGCTGTAAAGGAATGTGAATCACTACCCACTTTCAAAAACACTCTCAAAAAACACCTACGGGAGACTGCAATTCGAAACTGGCCCCTACAAATGTCCTAACCCAGGTGCACAGTAAATGACCAAGTATGGCTTTGTCAGTATTCCAATGTACAGTGTACAGTCTGAGCCATTCAGAGGCATGTTCTGACTCTTTTGAGATGTCCCCAGATGCGTCAACGCTTTCAAGCATGTTTGAAATCATAAGCGCAAAATCTGCAACGCTCTTGCAGTGTGACAGATGTGTATGACAAGTCCTGAGATTGGCAGTGAGCAAGAGCCAATGAGATAGCGAGAGAGAACCGAGGGAGAGGAGGTGGAAACAACTACAACACAATAATATATCATCATGGCCCTCGTTATTATTAGCTCATATAAATGACCATTAGATCATTAAGAAGAGGCGACACACTCCCACTGCTCTTCAACAGTCATGTGATCAAAATAACTTGAGACGTTCATGTTTTAATGAGAGGGAGAGGGGGAAGAGAGAGAGTGCAAGAGTGCGAGGGAGGGAGGGATGGAGATAGATTTTCAAGAGAGAGAGAGTGTGTCACCCTTTAAAGACGAGAGGGAGAGAGAGGGATGGCTGACACAGAGAGAGATTGCCAACTTTCCAGTGAAGGATCTTGAAATGTGTGAACCTCATTTGTGCTCAGTTGCGTAGTGAGCGCACACCACTACATCAACAAGACAAATGAGTGTGGCAGAGTGGCACTGCGGACAGCTGTCTGGGTGAGAGCACTTGGCATTACTGGCACCACAAACGGAAAAAAAACAAACAAATCTTACCGATGTACTGGTTCCACTCCGGGTCCAGATCGGCCTGGTTGGCCAGACAGCCCTTCATGACATTCAGACAGTAGTTCCTGCAGGGCTTCACCGCTGGCATGCCCTGGCAGTATGGACAGTACAGCACCTTGGTCAGCGCCCTGATGCATGCGGGGGTGCAGCTCACCTGCAGAGAGGAGAGACTGTGAGGAGGGGCTCCGGCAGAGGCACTCGCTGTAACTCACCAACTGACTGTTGAATCAGGTCTGACGTGTTCGCTTTCAACCCCAATTACGTTGTCACCCCGCTGCTTAATATTGTAATTGCACATTACCCAACACTTTCTCTTTGCATTTCTCAAAACCTTTTCTGTTACTTAAGATTAATTTGATATGAATTTTGACGTCTCCTCTCAGACTTGAGCCAGATAGGATTGGCAGGTAATTACCAGGGGGGGTATACTGTGTCGGGATAATTGTGTTAGCGATGGTAGAAAGAAAAGAAAAAACCTCAGTAGTCTAATACTACAAGTGTGTTAAGACGCACACTGAGAACTGTGGCTGGGTGATAATTATATGTGATGATTTATCGTCTTTCAGTGAGATCGTGTTTTGATGAAATCATGATATCGTGATACATAATTATGTTTTCAGAAATGATAACGGCACGCGCACACGTCGACTAAAATCTCTCACAAAAATGTGATCTGTAATATTTGAGGATATGTCTTTTGAAAATTGCAGTTTTGGTTTTATGTCATACTTCAATGTGATTAACATAAACTGGATTACGTAACCTGATTTTACATACATGAGCAGATATCATGATACACTATACTGTATATTGAGGAAAAAGTCATCCCTAACTGAGAATTATTTTCAAATACCAGTTGTACAAGGTTGCTGGTGTTGGTTGAAAATAGGATAGAATAGAATGTCTTTATTGTCAAGTACATTTTCACATATACCCCAAATGAATCTGCATTTAACTCATCCTCAGGGGCGGACCTTCCTACAGGCGATATAGGCGGTCGCCTAGAGCGCCACCCAGAGGGGGGCGCCAAAAAAAAAAAAAAAAAAAACTTTTTTTTTAAGTTTTTAAAATTTTTGTTTTTCCTTTTTTTCACTTTTTTTTTTATTTTTTTTTAAAAAAAAAATTCTCTGTGCAGTTTTGGCGCCCCCCTCTATATCTGCAACCATTCTTTTTACATAAAAAAAATTCTAACATAAGGGAAAATGAGCCAAAAATCTAAAACGGTCGGTCGGTCTGAGCCTCAGCTTTAGGTGTTCACAGTCAGAACATGCTAGAGCGCTGTGCATTGATGGGTATCGGTCAAGTGTTTATAGAATTGAGCGTTGAGGAAAGAAATACTAACGTTAGAGAACTATGAAGAGGCAAAAGCCATAAAAAATAATTACAAAAAAAAATAAAAATTGTGCTAGGTCCGCCCCTGCTCATCCTAACTATTTAGGAGCAGTGGGCAGCCACAGTCCAGCGCCCGGGGACCAACTCCAGTTCTAATGCCAGCGCCTTGGTCAAGGGCAATGCCAGGCATGTATTTTATTGTGGTAAAACATGTTGGCTTTTAAAATGTGCTACTAATGCACTAGCCAAGAAATTAAGGCTTTTTAAATGTTCTTGCTGCATAGTGTTTTTAAGTGTTTTTCTCCCCTTGGTTTTGGTATTTGTAACTCTCTAGTAAAGAACACCTTCTAATCTAGGTCATTATACATCTGGTACCAGAGGGAATGCGTTGTTTGCTGTTTCCCCTAGTATACAGTGGGATTCTAATTTTAAGATCTGGTGCGTTCAATGTGTTTGTATTTTCCCCCTGTTAGAAACAAATGAAAATACACGCAGAAGCCATACGCTGTAGTGGATAAGAGGATATTTTAAATCAAGCTTTGTTTAGTTTAGTTTAGTTTATTAGGATTGTTAACATAATTCGGCTATAGGGCGACAATAATGTGGTCAAGAGGCATGGTTTCTATCTTGAGCCTGAAATGGATCTTATGTTTAACCCCATGTTTAAGTACAGATGTGGGTGGTTTGCAATGTTAAAGTACAGAGGTGATTCAATGTTTAAATACAAAGAAAGACCTAGGCAGGTTAAACCATTTTATAGGTATGGACTTCGAACAACTGTGTAAAAATATCCCAGATGAGATATGTGGGAAAAAGGTCCTGAGATGTTTTTGACTGAAGTAAGAAATGTTTAGATAAACTGTGGGTAGCTTCATTCTGTTGGACAACCTGTACTCGCCCTGACCTATGTTCTGTAGTGAGTAAGAGTGTCATAGTATTTGTGTTGACCCCACAGAGAATAATTGAACTACGTCAAAAATATGTTTTTCGTTATCCCAGAGGTGCTGCAGACGGACAGCGGTGTTTCAGAAAAGACAACAAAGATGTAAGGGCTTAGAGCCTACAGGGATACTATCAGCCTGTGAAGCTGAGTATATGTTTCTAGCTAGGACAATGCAAAATGTGTTTATCTAGAGCAACTGCTCGAAGTGATGAAGATAAGGTTATGAATGTATTGTTCAAAATGCAGTAGGTAATTGAAATATATCCTCTATACCGAATATGGTGTTTTTGAAGAATGGGTGTTCTGTCAAAACCGTTTAAAATGATGAACATTGTGTATATATGGAGACTGTTGTTTATAAGGACAACCAGGTGACCGTTGTGATTACTAGGATCCCAATGTGTCAATATAGATGTAAACATGTCATTATAAATAATATCATCTCATCAGGTATGCCATCAAATAAGAAAGAATGACGGACGAGTAATAGATACTATGAGGGAGCCTGTTTTCAAATTAAAATTGAAGGAATTTGCAAAGGTCATGTTCAATGTGACGATATTGACTGTCATACCCTATGGATGTTTTTGGGATTATATATTATTTCCTTTGTTAAATGTTTTCCCCAGAAGTCAGCCAGTATGCTAATGCAAACCTAAGTGGGAGTGTTGAGATCAGAGGCTATGTGTAGGATTGTTAGTAACTGTCTAACTGTACATAGATAGATAGATAGATAGATAGATAGATAGATAGATAGATAGATAGATAGATAGATAGATAGATAGATAGATGGATAGATGGATAGATGGATAGATGGATAGATGGATAGATGGATAGATAAATAGATACTTTATTAATCCCCTTGGGGAAATTCAGGGTATCTCGCAGCTCACACAGTATACAGACATTGACTGTTCTCATTCAGTTATTACACGTTATGTCTGCATCATGAATTAAAAATAAGCACATGATAAAATTCAATTAAATCATATCCATCAATATTAATAGGAGCGTGATTAGATAAAAAGCAGGTGTATAAAACAGTGTATAAAAACAGGTGTAAAAACAGGTGTGTGGGTCAGAGGTCAAGGTCCCCCGCACTATATTACGCTGTTGTACAGTCTGATGGCTGTGGGGACAAAGGACCTCCTGTGCCGCTCAGTCCATGAGTGCAGGGAGATGAGCCGTCCGCTGCGACTGCTGCTCTGCCCCACCAGGGTGTGGTGGAGAGGGTGGTTGGTATTGCCCATGATGGCCAGCAGCTTGCTCTGCGTGCGGCTCTCCACCACGGTCCCCAGTGGGTCCAGTCTCCTCCCCACCACTGAGCCAGCCTTTTTCACCAGCTTATCCAGCCGCCTGGCATCCCTGGCCGTGGTATTACCACCCCAGCAGACAGCGGCATAGAGGAGCACACTTTACACTGCCTGATAGAACATGAACAACATTTCCCCACACACATTAAAAGACCTGAGCCTCCTAAGGAAGAACAGCCGGCTCTGTCCTTTCTTGTAGAGCGCTTCCGCGTTTGCAGCCCAGGCCAACTTATCGTCTAGGTGCACACCTAAATATTTGTATGTCTGCACCGTCGCAATGTTGTTTCCCCGTATGCTGACTGGTTGCAGAGGTGGTTTTCGACCTGCGGAAATCCAGTACCATCTCCTTGGTCTTTTTTTGCGTTCAGGAGAAGGCCGTTCCGTTCGCTCCAGTCGCTGAAGGCTCCCACCTGGTCCCTGTACTCTCCCCTCCTGTCCCTTCCTCACACACGCCACAATCGCTGTGTCGTCCGAGTATTTTTTGGACGTGGCAAGACTCATAAAAATACAAGCGGAAAACACACAGCCGGTGGAATAAAGAGAACAGAACATGGGTGGCAACGACTTATGTCAATAACTCAAGTAGCAACATGGTTGAGGTGTTTGAAGTACTGTAAGTGCTCCTGGGTAATAAATGGTTAGTGTGTTATTTTCTCTCTCCTCCGAGCACCGAAAGAGACATTGATAGGCTGCCCGAGCCCGTTCTTAACCTTGTTACCAAACCCATAGAGAAGCAATTCCTATCACTTTGCCCAAAACTACCCTTATTTTCCTTATCTGTGTGTGTGTGTGCGTGTTAACACACGCTTCGGGTGTTTCTCCTCTCCTGAACCTTAAAGGTATTCTGACATGGGCTTTTTAACTCAATTTCAAATTGCACCAATGGAACAACTGGAGAGAGAGAGAGAGAGAGAGAGAGAGAGAGAGAGAGAGAGAGAGAGAGAGAGACAGACAGACAGACAGACAGACAGACAGACAGACAGACAGACAGACAGACAGACAGAGAGAGAGAGAGAGAGAGAGAGAGAGAGAGAGAGAGAGAGAGAGAGAGAGAGAGAGAGAGAGAGAGAGAGAGAGAGAGAGAGAGAGAGATAGAGAGAGAGAGAGAGATTTTTTTCAAGTCCCTATTTCACTTCAGTGTGGTATAGTGGGTAGGAGTGTCTCCAGAGAGGCACTGTTGTATTATCCTTTTCATTCCTAGATATATGAGATAATGATAACTGAACGTAGAATATTCAGTGTTCCAACTAGTTATGTCACAATTACCGGCAGAGATAACTTGACGCGTTCCAGCCAATCAGCAATACCAACTGAGTCATGTGACTAAGTTGCCCCCCTACCTGCGCAAGCTGCTGCACTAAAATGGCGAAACCATGACACTCCCCTGACTAAAGGTAGTTTCAAACAAAAACGGCTGGATGTAATTTTTGAGTCTTTCACGTTTTACATATCTAGCTTTGGCATGGATTGATTGTTTAGATGATTTAGCTCGCTAGCATGGCTAACAAATGCAAATATATTGTAGTCTGCCCCATTGTTCTGACCAGGATTACGTTTATTTTGCCCCCTTGATGTGGGCACACTGAGTCTGATGTATACAGCGAACAGGTCTATTCGCTGATGGGTCACAGTATAACCACCTATCAGCCTTATTACTATTGAAATTTATTAAGTGATGGGTCACAGTATAACCATAACCATATTATGCCTTTTTTTTTAATCTGGTTGCATCCAATTTACTTTATCAAGTGAATTATTACTAATTCACCATACCTACTCCGTGGAAATGATTGATTTTGCTCAAGATAAGTGAAAGCTACGGTAGAAATAGATGCTGAGGTGGGAGATTTTTTTCTGTGTTGCTTGTGTGCGTGACTGTGTTCCACTTAAACCCTTTTCGGACATGCACTCGGGACAATACGTGGAGAATCAGGTGCATGCATTGCCTGGAGTTGCCATACCACATTATGGAAATACTGCGCTTGGTTTAGGTGATGGGTGGCACCGTAGAGCAGGGGCCTGGCGCAGAAAGCCCCACCTCCGCCTGTGTACAGAAGATGATCATTTTAAATATGTATTCAAATGGAATGTAACTCGACATCTCCAAGTCCAAGACCAGAACTTAAAAATAGCTAATCTTACAAACTCTTGTTGTGGGTTAATAATTAATTGAAACCTAATAGGTATTATTCATCATTATTTTTTTATTAATTTCACATTTCACCTACTATCTGTGGAAATTGTTTTGCATTCAAGTCAAGTCAAGTCAAGTCAAGAGTTTTAATTGTCACAGCATACAAGTATACAATGAAATGCGGGTGGTCTTGCCCGCGACGATGTGCAATACAGTGGTACAACATATAATAGAATCCAATAAAAATACAGTGGTACAACATATAATAGAATTCAATAAAAAAAAAACATTGTGCAATAAACAGGTAACATGGTGTGACATCTCGGTATCTGTACATAGTATTTACAGAGCATATAGGACATGCTAGGTAGCTTTAGTAGTGCAATACACTGTTCCTGTTGTTATACTAATTTAAAGTGGCCTTTCCTCTTGGCCATAAGAGTGCGTGTGTGCGGCATGAGTGTTAAAGTGGCTGCTAGTGTGTGAGCGTGCACAGCGTGCGTGTCGTGTGTGTGCTTGTGTGTGCTTGTGTGTGGATAGTTCAGTTTCTGTGGCACTCAATGTTCATTGTTCAAGGCTCTGATGGCCTGGGGGAAGAAGCTGAGCCTAAGCCTCTCCGTCCTAGTAGCTGGGGTTCGCAGGCGTCTGCCTGACCTCAGCAGCTGGAACAGGCTGTTATTGGGGTGGTGGGGGTCTTTCATTATTATGCAGGCTCTGGATTTGCACCTCTTGTTGTATAGAACCTGCAGGGTAGGTAGCGCAATACCCGTGGTACGCTCGGCTGAGCGCACCACTCTCTGTAGGGCCTTCTTGTCCTGTGCCGTGCTGTTCCCATACCAGGCAGTGATGTTTCCGGTCAAGATGCTCTCTACAGCTCCTGAGTAGAAGGACTGGAGTATCTTCCCCGATACTCTGAACTTCCTTAACTGTCTCAGGTGGTAGAGGTGCTGCTTCGCTTTCTTTACTACTGTGTCTATGTGTGTTGACCATGTCAGATCATCTGAGATGTGGACCCCCAGGTACTTGAAGCTGCTCACCCTGTCCACGGTAGCCCCGTTAATCATCAGTGGTGATTAACTGATATAGTAGTATAATAGTCCAAGACCGGTTAAGCCTACAATTGCTAATCTTACAAACTCTTGTGATATATGTAATTTAAAAAAATAAATCTAATAAGCCAATTATCCATAAATTATGCCTCCTTACCCACATTTTAAACAGCCCTTATTGTATTCATTGAGATGCGAAATTAACAGAAGTGCAATTACAACATATTAAGCTGGTATGCACAAATTGAATAGATAAACAAAATTACCAATTAAGGACCTCAGGAAATAATACCTTTTGTGCGTATTATTTGACTGTTAACACATTGAGCGCCAGATGGCGCTGTGGGTGTATGGCCGTTTGTGCCAGCGCTGTAATGCAATGGGGGTAGATGCCGGTGTTTGTAGTGCTAAAACTATATTAAATATTATAGCTATGGTTCTAATAACAACGTCGATTGTCAGTGAGTTTATTCCGGTCAACATGCAAAAAACAGATTCGTTTTTCATCCATACATTTCCGTTTTATACCATGGTGAATATGAGTATAGTTTTAGAGTGATCCTGTGTAATCCCAGGAAACTCCGTCAAACAGCGCTTTACTGCATTTTCATTATAAATCGTGCCATTTCTCGCCTGATTATTGAATCAATCTGAAATCAACGCTAGATTATCGGTATTATGTTTCATCATGGATGCACGAAAGGGGGGGGGGGGAAGCCGGCCATCCGTGCTTTGATCGCAGCCAACGGGACACGGCCCACACACACACCACAGACACATGCTGCGATCGTGGGGAAAAAATTCTCGGATCAACGCAAGATTGATAATATATAGTCCTTACCTTGTCTATAATGTACTGCAAAAAGAATAATCCAATTATCTGATCGCCTTTCCAAATACTGGTCGCGGTCGTGTGTCCAACATTATCCACCAAAGAAAATTAACGGGGGGCGGGGACACTGTCTGATCACACAAACACACTTACACTTTATATTTATTGATAAAGGATTTGCACTACAACTCGTACACCTACTGTGAATTAGGGCTGGGCGATATAACGATAACGATAAATATCGCGATATATTTTAATAATCGATATCGAATATCGAAATTTAAAAAAAAATGTTCATTGTTCAAGGCTCTGATGGCCTGGGGGAAGAAGCTGAGCCTAAGCCTCTCCGTCCTAGTAGCTGGGGTTCGCAGGCGTCTGCCTGACCTCAGCAGCTGGAACAGGCTGTTATTGGGGTGGTGGGGGTCTTTCATTATTATGCAGGCTCTGGATTTGCACCTCTTGTTGTATAGAACCTGCAGGGTAGGTAGCGCAATACCCGTGGTACGCTCGGCTGAGCGCACCACTCTCTGTAGGGCCTTCTTGTCCTGTGCCGTGCTGTTCCCATACCAGGCAGTGATGTTTCCGGTCAAGATGCTCTCTACAGCTCCTGAGTAGAAGGACTGGAGTATCTTCCCCGATACTCTGAACTTCCTTAACTGTCTCAGGTGGTAGAGGTGCTGCTTCGCTTTCTTTACTACTGTGTCTATGTGTGTTGACCATGTCAGATAGGGATGTCCCGATCCGATCACGTGATCGGGATCGGCGCCGATCACATGCTTTTCAGAGGATCGGGATCGGGAAAAAAAATTTAATAAAAATCGGCAGTCAATAAAAGATTTGTATTTTTTTTTTATTCAACAAACATGACCATGTTCACATCTTAAACTCATACGGAGGCCTTAGTTTTGGTTTTAAATTACATATAATATATCATTAATGTATTTATTGTCACACAGAGCAGAATAATTGTCCACAACAAACACATTCCCCTTTAATTTTCACCGTTGCAACAAACATTCCCTTTAATTTAGACGCTACACGCGACCACATCACAACAACAACACGTCGCTCCCGAAACACTGTTATCCACTCACTTGAGCAGCTAGAGGTTTGGAAGTTGGAACTAAGCATTTTAAAACAGCAATTGCAATGTTTGCAAGGACGACATTCCGTGTGGAGGAAAAACTCATGAAGCTGGAGCCTGGAGGCGGACTTTTCAGACTAACTTTTCACCTGGATAACGTCAATTATTTGCTGTGACTAAGGATTATCTTCGGCGTTTCAGACCGTAAGTCGAACACTGAATGTATACTAATGTGCAAACATATATTGAAACTTTTAATATTTCTTATGAAGCACATTTCTCAGGGTGAATGTAATAACAAGAGCCGCCGCGCTCGCGCCCCTCCAGGGACTATAGCCAACAGAGGGGCTTGTCTTGCTCCGCCAGTTTCTGACAAAAATGCGTCAAAATTGATTACTAATGTGAAAGATCGGATCGGGAACGATCGGAATCGGTAGATATTTAAAATCACATGATCGGAATCGGATCGGGAGCAAAAAAAGGCGATCGGGACATCCCTAATGTCAGATCATCTGAGATGTGGACCCCAGGTACTTGAAGCTGCTCACCCTGTCCACGGTAGCCCCGTAATCATCAGTGGTGATTAACTGATATAGTAGTATAATAGTCCAAGACCGGTTAAGCCTACAATTGCTAATCTTACAAACTCTTGTGATATATGTAATTTAAAAAAATAATCTAATAAGCAATTATCCATAAATATGCCTCCTTACCCACATTTTAAACAGCCCTTATTGTATTCATTGAGATGCGAAATTAACAGAAGTGCAATTACAACATATTAAGCTGGTATGCACAAATTGAAAAGATAAACAAAATTACCAATTAAGGACCTCAGGAAATAATACCTTTTGTGCGTATTATTTGACTGTTAACACATTGAGCGCCAGATGGCGCTGTGGGTGTATGGCCGTTTGTGCCAGCGCTGTAATGCAATGGGGGTAGATGCCGGTGTTTGTAGTGCTAAAACTATATTAAATATTATAGCTATGGATCTAATAACAACGTCGATTGTCAGTGAGTTTATTCCGGTCAACATGCAAAAAACAGATTCGTTTTTCATCCATACATTTCCGTTTTATACCATGGTGAATATGAGTATAGTTTTAGAGTGATCCTGTGTAATCCCAGGAAACTCCGTCAAACAGCGCTTTACTGCATTTTCATTATAAATCGTGCCATTTCTCGCCTGATTATTGAATCAATCTGAAATCAACGCTAGATTATCGGTATTATGTTTCATCATGGATGCACGAAAGGGGGGGGGGGAAGCCGGCCATCCGTGCTTTGATCGCAGCCAACGGGACACGGCCCACACACACACCACAGACACATGCTGCGATCGTGGGGAAAAAATTCTCGGATCAACGCAAGATTGATAATATATAGTCTTACCTTGTCTATAATGTACTGCAAAAGAATAATCCAATTATCTGATCGCCTTTCCAAATACTGGTCGCGGTCGTGTGTCCAACATTATCCACCAAAGAAAATTAACGGGGGGCGGGGACACTGTCTGATCACACAAACCACTTACACTTTATATTTATTGATAAAGGATTTGCACTACAACTCGTACACTACTGTGAATTAGGCTGGGCGATAACGATAACGATTAATATCGCGATATATTTTAATAATCGATATCGAATATCGAAATTTAAAAAAAAATCGAAAAAAATCGTCAGAGACAGTGGACAGACTTGTCTTTCTTGCCTGCAACTTAAAGTAATGGCTTTGCTTCTCTTGTCCATTTATTTTGTTTGCTTTCTAATTTAAAATACATTTTGAAACCGTCTGTACACAGTAGGCTATGTTTGCTAGCAGAACTAGACTCCAGTCACGAGTCACAGTGCACATGTGCGGTGGTTTGTCCACCAAAAAAGCGCCAAAAGATCGAAAATAAACTAGCAGAGCCAGAACTGTTCAACTCTCTGGAGCCACAGCCAGCAGAGAAGCCGGTTTACTTTAGCTTTTAACCAGCTGCAGCCTGAGAACTGGAGTGTGAGGGGATGTAACACTAAAGATGGCGGCAATGACAAAGATTGCTGAAATGTTTTTTTTTTTTTTTTTAATTTTTTTATACTTATAACAATTCGATAATTATCGATATCGAGAAATAAAATAAAATTATCATATCGTTATCGCGATATGATTTTTTTCCATATCGCCCAGCCCTACTGTGAATGTACCCAAATTGCACCTCGTCCCATTTCTCCATTTCTGCCTTGCACTATATAGTATTGTATATTAGTACACTGCACAGTATTGTATATTGTATGGTAACTACGTCTATTCTGCATCGAACATTTACATATGTCTAAACTGAACACTGTGACTTTTTTTTTTTTCTTTTACTTCTAATTTACTATGTTTATTTCATACTTATCTTGTCTTGCACAGTCTCTGGAGCGCAACAGTAAGAAGCATTTTGTACAAAGTATTCTGTACTTCTGTATGACAACTATTAAAGAAACTTGAAACTTGAACTTGAACTTGTTGATGCATCTGTTGTAACCGCTTGTCTTGCTGGAGTGTTTAGACCCACCTGCATGCTGCAGCTCGGCCAGGAAAACAAACACTCGTTCCAAATGGAGTGCAATAGCATCCGCAAGGCATTAGGTGGCGGTATCAGACCGCTCCAGTCTCAGACAGAGTGTCACACAGTCCTACAGCACAGCAGGATGAATTATGAATGGAAATAGCGAATAAAATAAATAACAATCATAATAACGAGTATACTCGTTGTGGGCGTCCAACGATTGGCGGGCTATAACGAGTTAACTTGTCATTGGCAATTAATGTGTTAAGCAGCACTCTTAGTCCTTTCACCCAACTAGATGTAACTGGTGGGCAAATCAGAGCAGCTACCCATGTATATTATGCAATATTTCAAAAGGCTATCTGAAATGGCTTGATTTAGTTGATATCCAGGGGGAGGGACATCAAAGGGGTTTAGTGATCATTTTCACAACAACAGTTCTGCCATTTTGGGGATTGTATGTCAACATACTGTACCTTCCGTAAAATAATGCAATGCGATTGGAAAGATGTCCATTGTATTGAATCTTCTCTAGGCCTACTGTATATCTTCACACATTTATCTAAAATCAATTGCAGAGGGAATAACAATGTGGCTGAGAGCCGCCTCGTACTGTGTGTACACTACTTACAAAAATGAAAGAGACAACACAAGAAAGAATATGCACGCTTCAACTAACTAAGAAAAGTAGCCAGACACTGTGTAGCTAGTTAGGAGGAAATAAATCCTACGCTCAGCTGGAAGACTGAGTGGTTTTAAATGTTTGATGTGACTGGAACCCTCTCTCTCTCTCTCTCTCCTCTCTCTCTCTCTCTCTCTCTCTCTCTCTCTCTCTCTCCTCTCTCTCTCTCTCTCTCTCTCTCTCTCTCTCTCTCTCTCTCTCTCTTCTCTCTCTCTCTCTCTCTCTCTCTCTCTCTCTCTCTCTCTCTCTCTCTCTCTCTCTCTCTCTCTCTCTCTCTCTCTCTCTCTCTCTCTCTCTCTCTCTCTCTCTCTCTCTCTCTCTCTCTCTCTCTCTCTCTCTCTCTCTCTCTCTCTCTCTCTCTGTGACAGACATCATCTGCCTGCATCAAGTCAGCTGCTAAAATGGAATCAAATTAGAACCTTCCCTCACAAAAACAGACAAGCCTCGGCGCACATCAGCCGGTTGACCGCTGGTTCAGCACGTTGCGCAACATGACATGGATGATCTACGCAAACTCACAGCTGACACCCCTCAGACCTCACACAGGTGTGGTTGGACGGGACAGCGCCGGACGGGCGGGAACCCGTTTTCCAGTAGATGTAGTGTTTCAGTATGACAGCACTGGTACAGTCCTCCAGGACATTACTGCGTTAAGGCACATTCAAATTGAAGTTCACCCATACGGAAAAAGATTATAAGAAACATAGAATTCTGACTTCAGACTGTTTCACAGGAAAGTCATCATTTCTGCCTTAAAGATATCATTACCTTACTCATTTCATCTAGGTTTTCTTTCCCGCAGTCCATGTGCACCGCTGGCTACAGCAGGGTATGTGCAGCAAATTACAGACTCTCATTCACAGACACAGAGGAATCATTCACTCAATCAGCACGGAAAATTGTGGTTACTTACTCACTCAGTCACTCAGTCACTCAGTTGGTCTGAACTCGCCAAATTGCCCACAAATTGTGGTTTTGTGGGTATTGTCCAGTTGTTGCTGTATGTGGTCACTCACTCACTCAGTCACGGACCAATTGTGACTTGCTCTATAATTTTCAGTCACATTGACAAACATATTTAGAGTTTCTTAGCTTTCTAATGATATCAATAGTGTCTTTGTACTCCAAATACTAAGCAAGACACGGCACATTATGTAATGATTGTCACCGAACCATGGTTTTGAGAAAAGTCTCCAATGTTAGCAATACGTTTTGAGGCATTTATTCAAATTAATAAGAATCATAAAACAAATTAATCTAGACATGTTTGCAAAAACACATACACATTATCTCTTTGTCACTTGCACACATCAATGCAGTGGCGGACTGGCCATCGGGACGTTCGGGAGGAATCCCCATGGGCCGGAACCAAAGTGGGCCGGTGTGTGGGTCAGTGTGTGGGCCAGTGTGTGGGCCAGTGTGTTGGCCAGTGTGTGAGTCGGTGTGTGGGCCACTAATGTGGGCCAGTGTGTGGGCCAGTGTGTGGGCCACTGTGTGAGTCGGTGTGTGGGCCACTAATGTGGGCCAGTGTGTGGGCCAGTGTGTGAGTCGGTGTGTGTGCCACTAATGTGGGCCAGTGTGTGGGCCGGTGTGTGGGCCAGTATGTGGGCCGGTGTGTAGGCCGGTGTGTGGGCCAGTGTGTGAGTCGGTGTGTGGGCCACTAATGTGGGACAGTGTGTGGGCCAGTGTGTGGGCCAGTGTGTGGGCCAGTGTGTGGGCCGGTGGGTGGGCCGGTGTGTGGGCCAGTATGTGGGCCAGTGTGTGGGCCGGTGTGTGGGCCAGTGTGTGAGTCGGTGTGTGGGCCACTAATGTGGGACAGTGTGTGGGCCACTAATGTGGGCCACTAATGTGGGCCAGTGTGTGAGTCGGTGTGTGGACCAGTAATGTGGGCCAGTGTGTGGGCCGGTGTGTGGGCCAGTATGTGGGCCAGTGTGTGGGCCGGTGTGTGGGCCAGTGTGTGGGCCGGTGTGTGGGCCACTAATGTGGGCCAGTGTGTGGGCCGGTGTGTGGGCCGGTGTGTGGGCCGGTGTGTGGGACAGTGTGTGGGCCAGTGTGTGGGCCACTAATGTGGGCCAGTGTGTGAGTCGGTGTGTGGGCCACTAATGTGGGCCAGTGTGTGGGCCAGTGTGTGAGCCAGTGTGTGAGTCGGTGTGTGGGTCGGTGTGTGTGCCAGTAATGTGGGCCAGTGTGTGGGGCGGTGTGTGGACCAGTATGTGGGCCGGTGTGTGGGCCAGTATGTGGGCCAGTGTGTGGGGCGGTGTGTGGACCAGTATGTGGGCCGGTGTGTGGGCCAGTATGTGGGCCGGTGTGTGGGCCAGTATGTGGGCCAGTGTGTGGGCCGGTGTGTGGGCCAGTGTGTGGGCCAGTGTGTTGGCCAGTGTGTGAGTCGGTGTGTGGGCCACTAATGTGGGCCAGTGTGTGGGCCAGTGTGTGGGCCAGTGTGTGAGTCGGTGTGTGGGCCACTAATGTGGGCCAGTGTGTGGGCCAGTGTGTGAGTCGGTGTGTGTGCCAGTAATGTGGGCCAGTGTGTGGGCCGGTGTGTGGGCCAGTATGTGGGCCGGTGTGTAGGCCGGTGTGTGGGCCAGTGTGTGAGTCGGTGTGTGGGCCACTAATGTGGGACAGTGTGTGGGCCAGTGTGTGGGCCAGTGTGTGGGCCAGTGTGTGGGCCGGTGGGTGGGCCGGTGTGTGGGCCAGTATGTGGGCCAGTGTGTGGGCCGGTGTGTGGGCCAGTGTGTGAGTCGGTGTGTGGGCCACTAATGTGGGACAGTGTGTGGGCCACTAATGTGGGCCACTAATGTGGGCCAGTGTGTGAGTCGGTGTGTGGGCCACTAATGTGGGCCAGTGTGTGGGCCAGTGTGTGAGTCGGTGTGTGTGCCACTAATGTGGGCCAGTGTGTGGGCCGGTGTGTGGGCCAGTATGTGGGCCGGTGTGTAGGCCGGTGTGTGGGCCAGTGTGTGAGTCGGTGTGTGGGCCACTAATGTGGGACAGTGTGTGGGCCAGTGTGTGGGCCAGTGTGTGGGCCAGTGTGTGGGCCGGTGGGTGGGCCGGTGTGTGGGCCAGTATGTGGGCCAGTGTGTGGGCCGGTGTGTGGGCCAGTGTGTGAGTCGGTGTGTGGGCCACTAATGTGGGACAGTGTGTGGGCCACTAATGTGGGCCACTAATGTGGGCCAGTGTGTGAGTCGGTGTGTGGACCAGTAATGTGGGCCAGTGTGTGGGCCGGTGTGTGGGCCAGTATGTGGGCCAGTGTGTGGGCCGGTGTGTGGGCCAGTGTGTGGGCCGGTGTGTGGGCCACTAATGTGGGCCAGTGTGTGGGCCGGTGTGTGGGCCGGTGTGTGGGCCGGTGTGTGGGACAGTGTGTGGGCCAGTGTGTGGGCCACTAATGTGGGCCAGTGTGTGAGTCGGTGTGTGGGCCACTAATGTGGGCCAGTGTGTGGGCCAGTGTGTGAGCCAGTGTGTGAGTCGGTGTGTGGGTCGGTGTGTGTGCCAGTAATGTGGGCCAGTGTGTGGGGCGGTGTGTGGACCAGTATGTGGGCCGGTGTGTGGGCCAGTATGTGGGCCAGTGTGTGGGGCGGTGTGTGGACCAGTATGTGGGCCGGTGTGTGGGCCAGTATGTGGGCCGGTGTGTGGGCCAGTATGTGGGCCAGTGTGTGGGCCGGTGTGTGGGCCAGTGTGTGGGCCAGTGTGTTGGCCAGTGTGTGAGTCGGTGTGTGGGCCACTAATGTGGGCCAGTGTGTGGGCCAGTGTGTGGGCCAGTGTGTGAGTCGGTGTGTGGGCCACTAATGTGGGCCAGTGTGTGGGCCAGTGTGTGAGTCGGTGTGTGTGCCAGTAATGTGGGCCAGTGTGTGGGCCGGTGTGTGGGCCAGTATGTGGGCCGGTGTGTAGGCCGGTGTGTGGGCCAGTGTGTGAGTCGGTGTGTGGGCCACTAATGTGGGACAGTGTGTGGGCCAGTGTGTGGGCCAGTGTGTGGGCCAGTGTGTGGGCCGGTGGGTGGGCCGGTGTGTGGGCCAGTATGTGGGCCAGTGTGTGGGCCGGTGTGTGGGCCAGTGTGTGAGTCGGTGTGTGGGCCACTAATGTGGGACAGTGTGTGGGCCACTAATGTGGGCCACTAATGTGGGCCAGTGTGTGAGTCGGTGTGTGGACCAGTAATGTGGGCCAGTGTGTGGGCCGGTGTGTGGGCCAGTATGTGGGCCAGTGTGTGGGCCGGTGTGTGGGCCAGTGTGTGGGCCGGTGTGTGGGCCACTAATGTGGGCCAGTGTGTGAGTCGGTGTGTGGGCCGGTGTGTGGGCCACTAATGTGGGCCAGTGTGTGGGCCGGTGTGTGGGCCGGTGTGTGGGACAGTGTGTGGGCCAGTGTGTGGGCCACTAATGTGGGCCAGTGTGTGAGTCGGTGTGTGGGCCACTAATGTGGGCCAGTGTGTGGGCCAGTGTGTGAGCCAGTGTGTGAGTCGGTGTGTGGGTCGGTGTGTGTGCCAGTAATGTGGGCCAGTGTGTGGGGCGGTGTGTGGACCAGTATGTGGGCCGGTGTGTGGGCCAGTATGTGGGCCAGTGTGTGGGGCGGTGTGTGGACCAGTATGTGGGCCGGTGTGTGGGCCAGTATGTGGGCCAGTGTGTGGGCCGGTGTGTGGGCCAGTGTGTGAGTCGGTGTGTGGGCCACTAATGTGGGCCAGTGTGTGGGCCGGTGTGTGGGCCAGTATGTGGGCCGGTGTGTGGGCCAGTATGTGGGCCAGTGTGTGGGCCGGTGTGTGGGCCAGTGTGTGAGTCGGTGTGTGGGCCACTAATGTGGGACAGTGTGTGGGCCACTAATGTGGGCCACTAATGTGGGCCAGTGTGTGAGTCGGTGTGTGGACCAGTAATGTGGGCCAGTGTGTGGGCCGGTGTGTGGGCCAGTATGTGGGCCAGTGTGTGGGCCGGTGTGTGGGCCAGTGTGTGGGCCGGTGTGTGGGCCACTAATGTGGGCCAGTGTGTGGGCCGGTGTGTGGGCCGGTGTGTGGGACAGTGTGTGGGCCAGTGTGTGGGCCACTAATGTGGGCCAGTGTGTGAGTCGGTGTGTGGGCCACTAATGTGGGCCAGTGTGTGGGCCAGTGTGTGAGCCAGTGTGTGAGTCGGTGTGTGGGTCGGTGTGTGTGCCAGTAATGTGGGCCAGTGTGTGGGGCGGTGTGTGGACCAGTATGTGGGCCGGTGTGTGGGCCAGTATGTGGGCCAGTGTGTGGGGCGGTGTGTGGACCAGTATGTGGGCCGGTGTGTGGGCCAGTATGTGGGCCAGTGTGTGGGCCGGTGTGTGGGCCAGTGTGTGAGTCGGTGTGTGGGCCACTAATGTGGGCCAGTGTGTGGGCCGGTGTGTGGGCCAGTATGTGGGCCGGTGTGTGGGCCAGTATGTGGGCCAGTGTGTGGGCCGGTGTGTGGGCCAGTATGTGGGCCGGTGTGTGGGCCAGTATGTGGGCCAGTGTGTGGGCCGGTGTGTGGGCCAGTGTGTGAGTCGGTGTGTGGGCCACTAATGTGGGCCAGTGTGTGGGCCGGTGTGTGGGCCAGTATGTGGGCCGGTGTGTGGGCCAGTATGTGGGCCAGTGTGTGGGCCGGTGTGTGGGACAGTGTGTGGGCCAGTGTGTGGGCCAGTGTGTGGGCCGGCAATAAAACAATAAACAAGTTGCATAAACTAAATCAGATTAAAAATGATCACAGTTCTGGTTTGCCTTAAGATGCAGTTTAAGATGGGTCTTGAACATGGAGTATGTAGGGCACTCTCTAATCACAACTGGTAGGCTATTCCAGTAGTTACCACCTTTTGATTTGAAATCTTTATTTCGAACATGCAATGAATACAAACAAACAATAACAAAAGCAAAACACAACTCAATCTACATGTTCGAAGAGGAG